>NC_134825.1:53671660-53978749 GCF_004210375.1 Tachypleus tridentatus
TTGTAGACTTACAAATATAATCTTTGCATTTTGATTCAAGTTGTTTCTGTACTTTTATTTAGCTATCACTATTCCCCTTTTTAAATTAACAGTTTTTAATTACCCTATTTTTCTTAACACACATCTGTCTCCTGTGGATACATCATTCAGTAATTTGTGCATGACTCCATGAACATCAAGTAGGAGTCGATTAGAACAGCCAACAAGGAGATAGTAACTAACTGTAACATGACTGCAGTTGCAGTTGGTCCCCGTTTACAACAATATTTCTGAGAATAACCTTCACGGTTAAGAGTGTATGTATGAAGAATAATAAATATCGAGAAGTCAACAGGTTAATTTATGCCACAGCCACATCAAATTTCAGCGCTCCAAAACAAAGACGTGTAGAAGTTTAAGCCTAAGTAACTGAACAGTCATATCCGTTTATGAACGAAACAATAGATGTACTGTACATTTTGTAAGCCATATTATTCACTTGAACAAAATTACCATTTATGTGAAAACATAATGTGCCACTTTGATCTATAATTTGTATAATTATAAATGATGTATACGATACCAAACTGTTAAGTGTATTGTACGTCTTTACCTTTCGTGGTCACCCTCACTTTTCCCCTTTAACATTTATTAGCTGATAATGCACGCTATTAATAGTTTTTAAACTCAAAGCTACACGTAGGGTTATCTTCGCAACCTTACTTCAGATTTTAGATTTGTAAAGCGGTAAAGTTACCTCTGAATGACAATAAATAGCGTCAATTGTATTCAAATTGACTGATTCAACTACCCAGATGTCTCGATAACAAGAATAACTACTTCACTATAAATGAGTTCGGGATTAATGAAATATAACTGCATACAGTTTTGAGAGTTATTATGTTTTGGAAGGTTAGCTCATGGAGCAGGTAGACAGCCATATGCAGTACGAGAGAAACGTTACTTAGTTCATTTTGTAGTTGCTTTTACACCAGAGTTTTAGAGGTTGAACATAACTAAGGTCAACGTCATCTCGCGCAAATACTGCTGATTGTTTGAACAGAATGATTTGTAAGATGACATCATTTCTGTTGTAACTACTGTATACGTTGTTACTTTACTTTTTAGAATTAACACACAATGAAGTAATATACTCTATATCACCCACTCTGAAGCGTGTTACAAGTAGAAAGTTATAATTCAACTATATACTTTCAAGGAAGTCTTTAATATTATTTGTTAATCACCACTCAGTTTTACTTGTTTAAGAAGACTACATGCAAGGGAAAAAATTAAAAGATAATTATTAAAAGCACATTTTTAAATTATGCATTGTATATATCATGTGTGGTCGTTGTTTTTGTTATGTATAACTACTATTTAGGGAACATTTTTAAACAGTCAGGTGAGACTCCCTAAAATCCGAGAACGAATCTCTCGCTCAAACCTTAGACTAATTCACGCCTAGCCGATACATGTGTGTGTGTGTTCAAATACAGAGTTTGTATTATTTTGAGGTGGTCAAAAAAGTTCAACTTAATTTTTTGTTAATTTTTTATCTGATGTAATATTTGTACGTGTACAACAAAATACTTTGCGCAACAATTATTTTTCATATTAGCAGAGCTTAATATATATATATATAAATTTCTGGACATTGTTGGTTACGCTAGTTTTGTAATTAAAAATTCTATATAAAATATACGTTGTTTCGTTGGCGTGTGCAATAAACATCCCGATGGATAAAAAAAAACAAAAAGAGAGAAGGAGAGAAAAGAAACTGTTTGTGTTAGTCAAAACCCTTTACTATATAAACTGTTAAGATAATACACGTTCCTTTGTACTTAAAATACATGTAAATTACTAAAATACACATTATTTTCTCTGTTTTTAGTTATAACAAGATGCAATTATACACTCATTAATTTTCTTGCAGATTGTATTTGTTTGTTGGATTTCGTACAAAGTTACTCGAGAGCTAGCCGTTCCTAATTTTAAAGTAATAGAAGGTAGCTGTTCGACAACACACACCACTAGCTCTTGGACGTTTCTTTTATCTACAAGTAGTGGGATTGAACGTCACATTATAACTTCTTCACAGTTGATTCGAACCTACACATCGTAGATTTTGAATTGAGTGTCCTAACCACCAGACCAGCGAGTTAAACTTGCCATGCAAAATGTACATGAAGCTACATTGAGTATTTGTACGAAATAACAAAGTCTGTTATTAAAATTGTGTACTCACTTTAATACGTTGTCTTTGACAATAAAACAACAATGGAGTTTAAAGTAATAATAATACAACATGGGGTTTAATCTTTTGCATGTTGAAAATAGGAATGAGTCATATACTGCGAACTAATCAAGGACAGCTAGAGTGATTTAAAGAAATCCAGGTGGATATGCATGTTCTAAACATGTCTTCTCAAGTCTCAGTGACAAGATTGAAGACTGAAGTTATGGGTTTTATCCTTTTGGTGGGCACAATGCAGCACCTATTGTGCAGTTTTGTAGTTAAAACAAAATATTAAAAACAAGTACAAAATATTCTGACTACGATTTTTTGTAATCGAAGTGTTTCAGCTTTCGTATACGAGGAACTGTTGCGTGACAAAGGGGAAATTACGAGTCAGCTTTACCTATACTTGTTAATTTTTAACGTGTAGATAGACGTATCACAAATTATGCTTACTAAACATATTAAACTGTTCATAAGCTTCGTATAACTTCATGTTTCATTATATTTGGACATCAGGACATTAGTTTTAGACGCTAAGTTAAAAATGGAATTGTGGCGTTGAGACATATTAAAAGTTGTAGGTAAAAACTTCAGGTATACATTTTAGTGTAAAATGAAATTGTATCATAAAATGTTAAAACTTTAGAATATAGAACACAATGAACAGAAATTATCAGAGATCCTTTTATAGAGAAAGCTTAACAGGTATGAAAATTCATTTCTTTTTGCCATTGCCAGCTGATAAGATGAACAGTTTGACAGTAAAAAAAACTCGCCATATGCTGTAAAGTATGTAGTTTTAAAGTGAAGGAAAGAGTTATAAACACCAAAATAAAAGTAATGTACAACTGATAAAAATGGTAAAACAACAATGTACGTCATGTTATCATCAGTATGACTGTTGTTTTAAGATCTAGTGGTTTTTGTGTCGGAGACTACTCTAAACTCCAAGCAGTAAAAAACAAAACAATAACGAAAAACTTCTCGTAAACAGTACATATGAAACACATTCTACCGTATAGACTAAAGACAGGAACTTCTCTTACAGTATTATATTCTGCTAACAACAGTGTGAAAACAAGTGAAAGTGAGAAGTACAATATTTAAAATTTCTTTATTCGGTACAAACCTGCACTAATGAAAGTTGTTTGGGTATTAGGTAGTATTTACTTTACTGATTAATTCTAAGGTTTCCTCTTGTTTTGGAGCATGTGTGATTAATAAGGAGTTTAGTTTTAGTATTATTTTATCTTCTTTCTTCACCAACGCAAAACTTTTGAAGATACAAAAGAAATGCTGACTTCTCTTTGCTTTTGTTATATCCTGAAGAAGGCGTGACGTGTATTACCTTTGTAATATTATATTGTTAGTTCTCGTTTTTTCATGTGGTGAATGTTAACAAACGGGTGAATGACTAAACAAATTTTAATAACGATTACTAAGCAGAGTTACTCTGTTACAACAGTTACTCTGAACATAAAGTATTTTATGTTATGGAAAATCACTGTGAAAGCTCGCAAAAAATGGTGAAAAATACATGTGTATAACTCAGTGTTTAAGGCCAGTAATTTTAAAGAAAGTGTATTTGTTAAATGAACATTATTAGTAATCATTAATGTGAGTTATTTGGTGATGTTTTAAAATATTTTATTCAAACTTATGAGCCAATGATGTGTATTTGTTTATCTCTCTACGTAAACAACAGTTTCTGAAAACAAGAGATAAATTTAAGCAAAATCCTTGTAATTTTCATACCTATCACGAATTTTAATTTTTTTTCTTTAAATTTCTGTAATACTTTTAGAGATACTACATAGGATGGGAAGATATCAAACTTGGAATAGCCAATGAGAATTTATACCATGACTGAAGTTGTAAATATTGACCCCAATTGTCTTCATTCAGTACTTTTGAGTAATGAAAAACGTAAAAGTAATATGCAATGTGTAGTTAATATAAATCCACTCGATCCCTCTGAAATAAATTCTGATTTACTTGCCACGAAAGTAAATGTTTTAAAACTGGACAAAACAAACAAACGGCATCAGGAAAACAAAGAACTGGCCGTTTTCGAAAAAAGGGAAGCCATATCCAGTCTTGTGGGCAATGAATTAGCATCTGAAGAAAATACGGAGGCCTCGGCCAGCGAACTGTTTTACTCAGATTCTGACACCAAGCCACGTGACGTAACACTTGATAGGTCAACAACGAAAAGTGATCAGTCTTCGCAACAGTTACGCCCTTCAGTTAAGCTTAACGATTACCCAGGATATCGAATACCCATAGTAGGGTGTGAGGTAATGGAGGAGCGGGCTCGTTTCACGGTAACTCTTTCACTTTTTTGTCAAAATATAACTTGGTAATCCAAGATTATGTTGTTCAGGATTACGTAATACAAGCTCTTGTTATATTATCCCGAATAAATGGATAAAAATGGCATCTTTAAATCAAACACGTTATCTTTTCATTAAAAGAAACTACTACAACAATACTATTGGATTAAAATTAAAAAAATAATTTTAAAGAAAATACACAAATACCAAGACTGAAAGTACACAGTTTTTATATGTGTGTAAAAATAGTTTCTTTTATACTAACCAACAAACAAAATATGAGCATAAAATCTATAAAGTTAATTTATACAACAATATATGAGAGTTTCAAAATGTAGTTTACGCAGATGAATTAAAGTGTATAAACGACGAATAACATTTTATTCTACGTGTAAAAACCTTGAATTATGAAAACATCAAAGGTGCATTTTTATTAACTATTAACTTTGTTTAGTATTTCAAGAAAAAAATTGTTTTTTTTAGAAATATATCATTAAAAATTTTATTAGACTTACTCTGTTTTTAAATTATAATTCATAAACAATTAATTTTAAAGTGCATGACATTTTGATGAATAATATAATGAAACATTTTTTCCCTGAAAAGGTTTTTAGGATAAAAGTAGAAAATCTAAGAAATGGAGCAAATTGGTTTGTATTCAGAAGATACACTGACTTTGCTCGTTTGAATAAAAAGGTAAGAATATATATTATTTATCTTTTATATTATTATTGGACATTTCTCAATAGCAGTAGGGATACTGGAAAAGGTTTAAAAATTTGTGCTGAATATTTTATTATAAATATTGTTGGAAACTATAGTTTCAATGTTCTAATTTGATTGTTTATTAGAGGGAAGTGCTAACGTGATGATGACGCGAGATTTAGTAAGTTTATAAAAGCAGTCTTAAAATATCCAGAATGCTTATCAGTGTTAAGGATTGAGAGAGTTTGCGAAATAGTCAGAAATAAAGATACATGCTCCCCAGTTACACAGCGGCGTGTCTGCTGACTTACAATGCTGTGTGTTTGTGTGTTTTTCTTCTAGCAAAGCCACATCGGGCTATCTCCTCAGCCCACCGAGGGGAATCGAACCCCTGATTTTAGCGTTGTAAATCCGGAGACATACCGCTGTACCAGCGGGGGGCACTTACAATGCTAGAAACCCGGTTTCAATACTCTGCCCCACCTTGTAACTTGGTTTTATTTCAAGCAAACAAACTGTTCTTTGGCCCGGCATGGCCAGGTGAATGAGGCACCCGACTCGCAATCCGAGGGTAGCGGGTTTGAATCCCTCTCACACCAAACATGCTCGCCTTTTTAGCCCTGGGACATTATAGTGCAACGATCAATCCCACTATTCGTTGGCAAAAGAGTAGCCCAAGAGTTGACGGTGGGTGGTGATGACTAGCTGCCTTCCCTCTAGTCTTTCACTACTACATTAGGGACGGCTAACGCAGATAGCCCTAGAGTAGCCTTGCGTGAAATTCAAAACAAACCAATAATATGTATTCAAACATAGTTTGTTTTATATTAATCAGCAGTAAAAATATGAACGTAAAAGTAATATTTGCAGAGGTATAGTGGAGCGAAAACGTATGAGTACGAATTTTCCGTACTTTTTTTTTTTTTTTTTGCCAGAAAAGTGTATTGCCATTATTTCAAATGCGTCTGACCTTACTAACCCTTTAGTGCAGTTAGACAGTAGATTTTGCGTTCCATCACTTCTTTATTTGGCACTATTCCACTGAATATTGGTATGCTGGAAATATGGTTTAGAAAGATGTATTTAATTTTATAAGAAGCTAACTATATTATATCTGTGTGTATACAGAAAGAGTGTATGTATTTATATGTCATGAAATTTTACAAGCGAGTTTAATTTTTCGTGTATCCTCAGCGAGTAAATTTTTATTGAAAGTAATGGCGCGATATTTGTATTTTACTAAGCTTTGGAAACTAATTCTAGTAGTAATAAAAAAAAAATTAATGTTTAATTGATGATTCACAATATTATTTTATTATTTTTTTGTGTCATGAACTTGATGTAGTTTTGTGATAAAGGTTGTTTTTATTTTTTAGCTGTAAGCATTCTGGCTAGAGACATGTGATAATTTCATCTCAACTTTTGTATTAATGATAAATGTATTTTTTTTTAATTTCGCGCAAAGCTACTCAAGTGTTATCTGCGCTAGCCTTCCATAATTATAATTTAGCAGTGTAAGACTAAAGGGAAGGCAACTAGTCATCACCACCCACCGCCAACTCTTTGGCTACTCTTTTACCAATGAATAGTGGGATTGATTGTAACATTTTAACGACCACACGGCTGAAAGGGCGAGCATGTTTGGTGCGACGGGGATTTGAACCCGCGACCCTCAGATTACGAGTCGAACGCCTTAACTCACCTGGCCATGCCGGGCCTTAATGATAAATAAGCCTTTGGAGTTTGGGGAGGGTCTTGTAAAGTGGTGGAAAAAGTGTTAAAAGCAATAAAAACTTATTTAGTACTAATAATTGTTTGTACATGTAGAAATTAAAGAATGATTATTAAGGGGTATTTAACTTTATTTTAAGATTTTTTGTCTGAAGGTTTGGTAGGTGAATTATATGTGTGTGTGTAAGTCTTTTGCGTTGTGCTTCTTATTTCTAACACTTTTATGCTTTGTTTTGGTGGGTAAGGAAATACCTGGATGACTTGTGTAACGTGATCATCTTTATTATGTTAAGTCTTGAAGTTAAAGAAGAAAGGTGTAAAGTTTACGTTATCTTTAGTCTTAAGATGAGGCTTCTTTTTTTATTCACAGCTCAAAACAATGTGCTTACATTATCTCTAGTCTTAAGATGAGGCTTTTTTTATTTATTTACAGCTCAAGACACTGTTCCAAGGTCTTCGGTTGCAGCTTCCTTCCAAAAGATGGTTTAGAGACAATTTTGACACTAATTTCCTGGAAGCTCGTCAGTGTGGGTTACAGGCATTTATTAATGATGTGATTTCTCATCAGAGTCTTATCAAAAGGTGTTTAAGAATTGGATTAACGATGACCCAGTTATTTCGTGTATTATAATTATAAGGATGGCTGCAAGCATAAAGTGTTAAATCATGATACTGCATTAGTGAAAGATGTGTTTCATTGATGTAAATTTTCTTAAATGGACATATATTTCTCTTAGTGTACATATAAGTTCTCAGTACTGTTTGGAGTACTGAAACAGCGAGAAGGTATTAGAAATGTGAAAAATAATTCTGATTTTAGAAAAATATTTAAAAACCTTAACAGTACTTCAATCAATATAAATATTGCTGCAAGAGTAGAGAGGTGCCATATTCTCTCCAATTATAAAAATAATTTAAGATAAAGTGTTTAGAGATAATGTCACTATGTATATAATTCATGGAAATAAATGACTTGCATACTTCTAAGTAAGACACAAGAAACATGTCTTGTTATATATGTGAAACGGATGATATTTTTTTTATTTTACAGTAAACCCGTCCAAGAATTTTTTTGTCTCAATGACCCACCTGGTCCAAATGATAGCCTTGAAGAAAGCAGGGTAAGTGTGTATTTGTCTTTTCAAAGAATTTAAAAATGTAACACTAATATGTGTAACTATCACTGAATAACAAACCTTTAATTATTTTTTTTTGCAGTATTATGTTTTTGTAATACTAAAGTAACAGCCTATGTTTTTCTCTTATGCTTCATATTTAACTTTAAAGAAAAATAGTTATAACATTTTGCAACAGGTGTTTTCTGAAAAAAATTAGAAAATAAAGAAATTTTCCTGTGAATTAATATATGTACAAAACAGCTTTGATTTTAGTATCTACTTTATATAATGTAAGTTTTAGCTTATTTAAGTACATATAGCTAGATAAAGAGACATTAGCTGTGAGAATGAATTGCCAAATTTCATATAGTATTTTCATATAGATTAATTGCACTTTATAAGAACAATTGAAATATGTTAATTCTGGGAAATATCACCATAAGTTTACACTGTTGCATCACAGAGGACAAGTTTAGAACCTGTATACTTGGTTCATGGTGAATACATGACCACTTGATGTACAATATTGATTTTGATAGGCTTAATGGCCAAAAGAATGTGCTACAACTCTTTTTTTTTTAAGAAAGGATGTTCCTGTAATAAATTTGTTAAATATGTGGAGACAAAGGAAATGATAATTTAAAGAAAATAGGTTTTAATGTTCTATACAGAACCATCAGTGTTTAGAGGCCCTGAAACTAATATATCCTCAAGAAAATTGAGAGGAATTATTTCTTCTACAAAGTAAAAGCCATGATTACAAAAAAAAAAAACCTCTGACTCGAGAAAGCTGTTGCATTGTAACTAAACATATCTTGGTATCAATTGTAAGATGATAAACAAGAATTTAAAAATTTCAAAGTACTACACTTCATGTTTTCATTACATCATGGTTCTTGGAATATTAGATAGTTTTCTATTAAAGCATAATTTAGAGCTGCAGATTTCTGGGTTATGGGTCAAGTGTGCATACCCTCCTGCTTTTGTTTCTAATTAACCCAGGCTCACAAGCTTATGTGTAGCCTCAAGCTGAAATTACCAGATACTTTAATTTAAAAAATGGTCAAAGAAATTAGAATTACAGTAATCCCATTGAACTGCATTCCTGTCAAGTCTCTCCATGGTTTTCAATGTTTAAACAGCCTTGACTGCATGTACTTCCATCAAAATCTTTCTCTGACATCAGGGATTAATAACATCAGTTGTGTAGAAGTCTTCTTGAAATTTATAAGACGTAATGTACTACTGCATTTCTAGTCTATGAATAATGCAGAATGTACCAAAGTAGCAGTGCATTTTGACAAAATAACTGATATCTGCACATAATTAAGAAAGTACAATTTATTTTAAAATTTCATTTGCATGTTTAGTTTCTATTCTTTTGAAATTTTACTTCTCTAAATTTTTAAAGTAGTTGTTGCTATTATAGGATGCATTAAGCTGCCAATACACAACATGACACATTAGATGCAGTGTCAAGGTAAGAAAGTACATTGATGATTGGATTTATCATGAACCCTGTATGATGCCAGTATGATGTATCAGGATGTTAAGAAACTGTGGTTTAGAGTACTGATACTAATACTGATACCTTGTTAACTTTAACTAGATGGATAGACAACTGTCCACTTGAATCATTACATATTTCCCACTCTCAAACTCTACTGTTATTTTGAAAAATTCCTTGCTGTCTGCTAGTCTGTGTATTTATACATCATAACTCAGTTGATAATATCACATATCAAATTCTTTAGTAATTTTGTCTCATTTCTCTTGGAACATAATATTTATTAACTTATGGAATACACCTGTAGTTTTACTATGCTATAGTCTAAGTTATCACATGTAATGAAGAAATGAGAGAAAATGACTGACAGTCAGTTTACTGAGTTCATACAAACTTTTGAGTGAATTCTCGACTGACTGAGCTACTACAGCTTCCAGCCCCAAGCAACAAACAACCTTCAACCTATTTCACAACACACTCACACACCCTAGTGGAAAGTTACTTGGAATGACATCACTAGAAAAAACAATTTGAAAATTCTGGTAACCCCAGAACTTTAATTTGTGTTTTTATGTTAGTATAGATACAAATCAGATAAGGTAAAAGAAAATGTTATCTCAAATCTAAAAATGCACCACAAGACAGCAAAAGAACAAATCAGGAACTGGCGGTACAAATGTATAAAATTTAGTACATAAATCTGTGAAATGTTTGATAAACATCAGAACTTTCAATTAACAATCAAACTGGCAGAATATAACAATAACAAAAATTGCATTTGGGAAAAAACATCATCTTAAATGTACAAACATGCTACACATCCATGTTGCCAAAGTAATGAATTTTTAAATAAGTCCATGCAACCACTCCTCAGACAAATAGGTATGATGCATATCTGATAAAAAGCACAAAAAACAAGAACAAATATATTGTTCTTAAGTTTATGTATTGAAAGAAAGCTCTTATAAGTAGTGACAAATTATTAAATATTATTTTGAAAGGAAAACATAGTGTTCATATTTTTAATGTTTTAAAATTCAGGCAATGTATGAAAGTTTAGAAAGGACTCTTTACCTCTTGAGAGAGAAACTGAAAGAAAAAGATATAGAAATTGAGCTTTTAAAAGCAGAAGTGAAAAGGCTTCATTCACATAAAAAAGTGCTGTTCAAATCACTTGAGTAAGTAAGTATTTTATAACATTTTGGCCAGCAACAACAGTTGATGGTAGAAGTTTTTATAACTAATGAAAAATATTGTACAAAAAATTGTCAAACATTTTTATTGCATAGTTTAATTATTTAATTCTTTTGAATTTTGTGAGAACTAAAGTTTCATAATATAGATTTTATTAAAATACATAACCTTTTTTTGAAAGATGAACAGTAATAACAATTACAGATAAGAAAGCATTATCATTAATTGTGTTTTTTTACATTATCCTGACCAAACTTTGTTATGGTATATATACATCTAAATAATTTGTGTCTCACCATATATGATTATAGTAGTACATGCAATAGGTACATGAAAAGCTAATTAATGAGGTACTTTGAGGTCTTAGTTATATTTAGCTTGGAAACAATACTGTTTTTAGATTAACTTTCACTGTTCATTTTTAAGTTTACATACAAAATAATAATTCAACTTGTGTTAAACATTACATACTATCAATGACCTATTCTGGTTATAAGTCCTACACCCTTGTGCAAATTAACTGAAACAAATGGTCATTTTACAATATTTTCAGCATGGCGGCCTGTGTAGGCTCGCTGAACATGCTAATTTCCTTTAATAGTCATTTTTTCACACAGATGGCATCATTAGCTGTGTTTTGCAGTATGGTCGATCTATTTTTGGGATATATGACGAAATTTTGAGGAATATTACGTCATTCGAAATTGCGTTAAAAGGGCAAGGAGACCAGTCAAGAAACAACCTCATACCAACTCAGTGAAGAAAACACGGTATCAGTGGGGTCTGAAATACAAGAACTGGATGCAAGAACAATGGAGGAAGGTGTTATTCAGTGACAAGACTCATTTCTTCTTACAGGGTCAAAGAAGTCTGCATGTTTTCAATCTCCAGGTGAAAAACTTTGAGAATCTCACATTAATCAGTTCGTAAAACATCCCTTGAAGATGTTTTGGGGCTTTTTCATCTACTATGGCGTTGGAGACTTCCATATCACAGAAGGTGTGATGCGAGGACCACAGTACATCGAAGTTTTGCAGAGAAGAGTCGTTCCAGAATTGAAAAAGAGATTTCCAGATGGATCTGACATTTTTTAGCAAGATCTGGCTCTGTGCCACACATCGAAACTTGTGAAGAATTTTATGATTAAAATGCAAATAAAGGTGCTGGACTGGCCTGGAAACTCTCCGGACTTAAATCCTATTGAAAATCTTTGGGCGATTTGTCAAGAAAGACTTCTGGGAAAAGACTGTACAATGACAGATAAGCTAATTGAGGCCATAATTGAGGTGTGGTACTGCGATCCAAAAATTAGTAAAGATTGCAGTCAACTTGTGGACTTGATGCCAAAGCGGATTAATGATCTTCTGAAAAATAAAGGTGATCATATCATGTATTAATTTGTGAGTAATTTTTGGATTCTCGGAAATAAAACACAAAAAATTGAAAAAAATCGTAATTTTCCGTCTTGTTTCAATTAATTTGCACAGGGGTAAAATTGCACCTCCATTTCAGCATTGAATTCTGTTGTCTGTGTTACTGTTTATTATAAATTAGAATAATTTTAAACAGCTCCTATTTTTAAAGCACATTTCACTTTGACATTAAATTCATTTGTCTGTGTTATTGCTTTGTAGGTTAGAATGTTCAATAATGACTAAGTCTGATCAGTTAAGTCTCCAAAGGGTTGGCCCAGTAACCTCTAGCCCGAAACATTCTTCCCCTTGTGCCCTTTCTATTGATCCTGTCTCCAGTATTCCTGTTGCATCTGACCATTTTCATCGTCTACATCATCTCAACATGACTCTAGTCAAACTGTGAGCAACCTTTTAAGTTAAATGTTCTTATTCAGTTAATGTATTTAGATTTCCTGCCAAAAGCATAAAATAAATTTTAAAAGCTTTTGAAAGATGAAATATGTTTTGTTTTCTATAATTTTGTAAGAGATAATACAGTTTCTGTGATAAAAGATTACTATTGAAATAGGTAACCAAAACATCACCAGCATCAAGCAAGACATGTCTTAGTTACCTCTATTGCACTGTTAATTCTGAAAACAAATCTTGATTAAATGACTAGTATGATATAAAAAACAGCTGGTGAAAGAATTGGTGTTATTGAAAATAACAGTATGTGTGTAAGTAATTGATATTCTCTTTGTGATTTCAAGTACTTTAGAAGTATTTTACATGCTTTTTTACCTTTTGAACTGGGCTCAAGATGTTAAAATTTATTTTTGTTTTTAATTTACTGTAAGGTTTGCATTTGTTTTAAAGATAACTGTTCAGAGAGCAAGGTGTTTATTGCCATTTAATTATGATAATGATAATATAACTTTTGTGTTTTTTATTTTTTTTGTAGTAATGTCTTGAGGTTGAGGTCACATTTATAATTTTTAGTGCTTTGATATGTTTGTACTTTGAATGACATAAACAAATAATTGGTAAGAAACTGTTGTTTCAGATATCAAAAATTTCATGAAAATCAACGTGATGAAGGCCTAGTATATAATAATCAGAGTGATGTCTTAACAGAAACACTTCCAGTCCTCTCAAATAGGTACTTTATGATTTGTTTTAAATCTAAGTAAGTTTTAATTGTTCATAAATTTTATGTGACAAAGTACTCTCCTTATTTTAGTTTTAAGAATTAGAATTCTTTATTTCTTAGTATTTAATATGAAACATTTATATATAAAGAGATATTAACAAAGTTAAAAATCTTATAAATGAGATTACTTAATAAGATGGGACATGTGATACTTTTTTAAGATTGAGTGGAATATTTGATTAAATTGCATGTATTAACTTGATTTAGGAAGAAAAAATAATTAGATTTGGATAAATGACAACATGTTATGTTATATAATTAAAATACAAAAAGCTATGCCTAAAGAAGTTAAAGTTATATCAATTACAGGACAACTACAAAAAGTAGTATCACAAAAACAGATAGATAGCTTTAGTAATAGTACTCCAAAATTATTGGGTATATCTCAACCATTTATCAGTAATGAGTTAACAAATGTGGGCAAAAAACTTGGAGACTTGCAGAATGTATTTGATAGGCATAGGTGCTTAAACTCATAATCTATAAATATTGCTTTTCAATACGTTATCAATATTCTTTATGTGAATAACGAAAAACAGTGGTCTCAAAACATACCACATGCTGAGTTACTGCATATATCATTTTCTCACAAATGTAAGAATTCCCAGTTAGTACCAGTTGAAGTGAATTTATATTCAAGATTTACTTGAAAGGTTTGCTTAATTGGAAATTCAAACAAGATATGGCATTACAAAACAGGTTGAAAAGTTGTTTGTTTGTTTGTTTTTTGTACAATTCCAGCTTTTAGTCACATTAATTTTTAATTATCTTCAATAATATATTTCAACATCTTATTAACAATAGACATCAAAGTAATAAGACTATAATTCTTAGATCATCTTCTGATAACATTTTTGGAAATAAGGATCATATTGGCAATATTATAATGTAATTCTATCAGTAGTACAGCTTTTATTAGTAAAAATATTACTTTCTTAGATCTGTTAAATTTTCTTGTAACATTCTTATACTGAATATTTAAAACAATTTTACAATTTCATTAGTGTATATACAATTTTAATGCATTAATGTATTTTGGCAGTATTGTGTGGTTTGTTTTGCAGGTTTAACAGACAAAAGGGTTAACAAGAAATATGTACCTTTAGTCCATATTTTTCTTGTTCTTTTTCATAGTTTAAGAACTTCCTAGAGCAAGTTCTAAGACCAAGTTCTGTTTTTTGTAGATTCAAATCCAAACCTCCATAACTGAGATATAAATAACTTTGGACAATAAATCTGAAAATTGATTATATTTATAATTATGTTTCTAAAACCTCATGATACACAAGAAAAAAAAAAAAAAGAGTCCCTGTTCCTGAAATAAGACATATCTGGCATGTTAGTGTAAAAACATCTAATACCTTAAGTAACCTTGTTGTAACCCTACTAGCAGTTATATTATATTTTATCTGACACACCTTTAAGCAGGTATATGCTGTTAACATTAGTCACATGTTCTTAACCATTACCAAATCAACAACATTTGTCATTTCTTTCCCACTTTTCTAACTAAGGCCACAAGACTACTATTCACATATGATATGACATGACAGTTCACAACAACATGATAATAGGCCTGATATTTTTCCACAATCAGTAAGTGCTGAATAATCCTACATCTTTATTCATTTTATTTATCTCTGGAATGTATGACCACAATCAGTATTATTTTAACCATTACATTGGAATATACATATATAAAGAGCACACTATTTGTATTCAAATTATTTATATAAATATAATAACACTGTCTTTGCAATTTTTAAGAGCATTTATGCTTTTATTGCCACTGCTTCACCCAGTTAATAGATACTTTACCAAGTTTGATATACAGGTTCATTTTGTCCATGGAGAAATAATACAAATCTTCAGTTTTGCATTTTGTGATTTTATGGGCATTTTTATGTTTCTTATCACTACTTTGACCCCTGTAAATGGATCTTTACAGAACTTGGCATGAAGATCTGCTGGGCCCATGTGGAGAAACATGGAGATTTGTTATTTCACATTTTGTTTTGCAGTTATTATGGGCATTTTTGCATTTTTTACAATTATGTATGAGGGAAGCAACTTTTCATGTCCTAAGATAACCTTTCATTTATCACAAACTTACATAACTTCTATCCAGGGGATAGGTACTCCAGCTATTTATTAATAAGTTACTAAAATAAAACGACTTTGAAATGCATCTTTTCAGAAATGAAGTACTTAAGTGAATGACCTTAAATCTGATATGCAGTTTTATATAAATACAATTACTAGATCTTTCAAGACAACTGTGTGCATGTTGAAGTTCATCCTTTTATGTACAAACAACGTGCATATATGAATTTCCCTAACAGGAAGGTATTATTTTGCAGTGTTATATATATATATATATGATTCTACCTGCTGACAGAACTATTTTTATCATGGATATAGAGATTCTAGTTTTATGTTTATCTAGTGATAAATTATTTTTTGGTAAATAACATTTTTCATGTGAAATAAATTGATATTGATATTTAAATCTTATATTATTCATTCATTGCCATTTTTCCTTCCTTTATAAGGATTCAAATTGAAAGAAAATGTAATTAATGTCCTACTTTGAGTATTAGGTCATGTAGACAAAGCTTGTCAGTAGAGTTATGTTTTGTAAATTTGTAAAGTACTTTTGGAATAAGGAAATTAAAAAATATTTATAAGTTCAAGAAATAATATTTTCTCTATTCAAGTCTGTTTGAGACTAGTTTTGGCTTTAAAATTCTAAATTTTTATCATAAACTTTAGATTACTTGTATCTTGTATTTTAAAAATCACAGAAACCAGCTTTAATATCAGATTATAATCCCCAAATTAAAACCAGTATGTAATTTTTTGTATGCTTTCATAATTATTAAATATGTTTTTAATGATTTTTAAACCTACAACATTGTATTGTTGAAAGTTAATGTGGGCCTTGGTATAATGCCAGTGTGTAGTTTTAAAAATTTATCTTTTTTGAGTTAAGTTTTGAAGTGTAACAGAATAATGTTATTAACATCTAAGTTTGATGTTTCTGTAATTTTCTTGGGTTTTAATCCATTACTGTGTTTTTCATTTTTGTAATACTGAATTTGGGTATTGCAAATTCTGCTTTATGTATTTTAATGCATTTGCACCAGCTTAAATGTGTTTAATCATTTTAGCAAATATTAGTTTACTGATAATTTTGACATGCAAGAAAAAGAAAAGGCTGATTTTTTTTTACTTTGTTAAAACCAAATTAGTATTTTCATTTCATTGTGTTTAATTGTTTGTATAGAAGAAATACTTTGCCAAGGAGTGTACTTCAACCAGCATCTGCTTCAAAGTTTCTATCTTTTGAAAGTATTCCTGAAAGATGCATTGGTGATGGATGTACGGATCCTGAAATGAGGCTGTCACCATTAGGGGGCTCTGAAGATCTGTCTAGATTGTTTGAAATAAATAAAACAAAGATTAATATCATTTCTACAAAATGTGAGGCTGATAGTACTTTAGACAACTTTGAAACTCATTTTATTGGAAATAACAAAAAGACTTAGAGGAGCTATCAGTATAAACTGTAATACTTGCCATAAAAAGTAACCTATACACCCCAGGTTAAAATTCACTTTTGAGTAGAACAAAGTACTCCTTCCAAACTCATGTCATGCAACAGATGTGAATGTTTTTTGTAATATTTTTTATTATTGATATATTATTAAATTGGTGTTTGAAAGAATGTAAAAATAAACCTTTTTTTTAATTTGTTAAAATTTGTTATTTTTTTAATTTGAATTACCATGTATAGCATCTTTTGCAGCAGGTCAGAACCAGCTGAGTTGGTAAATAAATAGATCATTCACTGTATTTTATTTTATGAGCATGTGCATTTAGAACTGCAAGTCATAACAAAACAATTATTTATAGTGTTGCAACTTATTGTTATAATTATACATAATAAAGGGTATTAAAAGAGTGAGTAATTGAAACATTTGTCATGAAAAATTAATATTCAAATCAGGGTTTAATTTTTGGTAGGATTATATCGTATTGTCAGATCAATTATTTTGATAAATGTGCTAAAGGAATGAGTAAGTCTGGAGAAAATGCTGCTGATTTGAAGTATTATAGGAAATGTCTTGATGTTTCTTTGCCAAGTTTAATGTACCTTTTTGGTATCACTGACCATTATTTAAATAAGCATCTGGAAAAGGTTAGTAAATTATTAAATCACTTCAATTTATTGGTTGTTTGGCATAGATAACCAAGTTGCTTTGCACCATAAACTGCCAACCAATCAACCAATCACTCATAAAACTTATGCCTGTAACTTTAAGTTCTAAAAAGGCTTCTGAGTGAGAATTGTCACTATACTGAAATAAATAAGGTATATCTCAATGCATGTATTCTGTTTACTTGTTTAAATTGCATCAGAAACTTTTCATTAAAGAATCTAGTAATTCTACTATGAACCTTTTTTCAATAACTCAGTTTCCTCTCCAAGATATAAAGGGGACCAGAAACTACACACAGTATTCCAAGTGAGGCTCCCATTAGTAATTTGTATGATAATGATGTGACTTTATTACAGTGTGGAAGACCCAAGATTTTGATGTTATCAGAGAATTTAACCAATCGGATTTCTTCTAATCATTTGGCACCTGCCCCTTGTCCAATGACAAAAATGAGAGCAAGCAGCTTATAAACTTGTACATTTATATTATGTTAGATTGTATGCTGTTTCAATGGCTTCATATAGAGCTGTACCAATCATTATATCATAATTTTCCTTAACCACATAATTTTGAAAATTCCTATCTAAGTGATAGGTATTTTATATTATGATATCTCACATACATATCCTTTCACTTATTATTAAATTCCATATTTCTGTCCAACTAACAAACCTATCTAAGTCTCTCTCTATAATTATAGTATTCTTGTTACATCCAAGTAGTCCCAAGATTTTATGCTATTATCAAACAACCAAATTTGGGACAGCAACAGTCTCAGGGCAGATCCCAAATGTTCTGCACTTGTAATATTAGTCCAGATTGTTTGAATTCAGTTAATAATAACCTTTGTTTCCCACTACCAAGCCTACTTTCAATCCACTTAATTAACTTATCCACTAATATGACTAATGTAATTTCTTTGCACCAATTTTTAATATCTTATTGACAGCGTTTTGAAAGTATTAGTAAACAAACCTACCCCTTTACTCTCATCAAGATAAATAACATCCACAAAAACGTTAGTAAGTTAAATAATTAGGGTAACATTAGCCACTATCCAGTCTCCTTGATACTAGTGCTCTGTCTAATGACTAATTGAAAATTATTTCGTTTTTGAAACCTCCTTGTTAAACATTAATTATGTGGTTCACAAGCAATATTTATTTTCAAATTCTCAACTTGTTTTTCTGACAAAATTCAGATTAAACTTTGCATCACACACTCCCAAGCCATTTCCTTCAAACAATTTTTCAAACCAGCAATCTAACCAACAGATAAGAGTAAAATTTGATTTGAAAGCTTAGTAATGAAGAAAAATTGTATCCCCATTGTTGAATTATTTGTACATTACAAGAAATGATCAAGAATAATGAAGATACTCCACTAGTAATTTAGATCAAGGCCTCGTGTGGTATCCTACAGTCCTCTTCCTACCTAGGCTGAGCAAGATTTAGTGGTTAGTATGTCAGAGTGTGAGCAAGAATCCATAATTTGTGCCCCTTTCTCACAAAATCTTGCCCCACACTGTAGAGCCATGAATGTGTTCTAAGAATGATGGTCAAGTCCCATTATTCAGTCTCACAAGAGTTGGCAGTGGATGATGTTGACTATGTGTTTTCCCTCAGTTCAAAATTAGGAATATCCAGCACATATAGGAACTATAGCATTGCATAAGTATGCAAAACAAACTAGTTTTTGATTACTTTTGTCATTGATATTTCACATTATAAATATTGAAAAGTCTTGAACTAGTCTGTACACCACACACACAGACACACACATATATATATAAATCAATAGTTCTAATGCTATCAAATACTTTAATTGTAAATGGGTGATTTTTTAATCACTACTGTGAAACAATGAAGAAATTAACATAAATAAAAGCCAATACAAAAGAGACTTAAAAATCAAGATTAATTTCTCCATTACCAGTTTTTGTTGTCATTATTAAAAGTGGTAAATGGATAATTTCAGTAGCCACAGTGCTAAAATGCTTTGGAAACGTTCCATTTATTAGATAAGATTCAGATGCCAATGTCAAACCACTCAGCAACTAAAGAAAATGAGGGTTAAGAGTTGATTACTTGAACCCACAACGTCTCAATTCCTACTGTTTTTGCTGTCAGTTGTTGGAAAGCAGTTATCCTTGTATTTAGATAAAACCTTAAAGTCGAAATAAATTACCATAAATTTCTTCAATTTACAACCTAGACCCTTTTATTAGATGTTTGTTTGTTTGGGAATTTCGCACAAAGCTACTTGAGGGCTATCTGTGCTAGCCGTCCCTAATTTAGCAGTGTAAGACTAGAGGGAAGGCAGCTAGTCATCACCACCCACCGCCAACTCTTGGGCTACTCTTTTACCAACGAATAGTTGGATTGACCGTCACATTATACACCCCCACGGCTGGGAGGGCGAGCATGTTTAGCGCGACGCGGGCGCGAACCCGCGAATTACGAGTCGCACGCCTTACGCGCTAGGCCATGCCGGGCCTATTAGATGTACAAAAAGCCAACATATTCTCATAGTAGAAATATACCATCCTGTATTTATACAAGACTACCAACTTCCATCCTTTTATTTAATAATTACAAAATGATTTTAATTAAAACTAACACTTTTACTTTAATAATTGTTAATTCCACATCCTCTTATAGAAAATGCTTACAGAATTCCGCAAGTATCAAAGTATATAAGCTGTAAGTTTATGGATTTGTAGTGCTAAAATCTGTGGTTCGATTCCTGCAGTAGACAGGGCACAGGTAACCCCTGCGTAAGTGTGCGTTAAAGAATCAAATAAAGAATTCACCAAAAATAAGATTTTAAGCTAAAGCCTGTTCCATACATGGACTACTGTTCTGTATTCAAGGCTCGGCTCCGTGCCAACTGGCAGTCGACTTGGAGTGAGCAACGTGAAAACAAGCTTTTCCAAATAAAACCCTATATTGGACTTTGGCCGTCTTGCTTCCGTAAGGATCGGAAAAAAGGAAGTTGTTCTAACTAGATTACGCATTGGTCACAGGTTTTTAACTCATCATTTTCTTTTATCTGGAACTGATGCACAAATGTAACACAATAAGCCACATTTTACTTTATTGTCATCGTTATGACTCTCAACGACGGCACCATTTTAAACATGTTCTGTCCCAAGGTTTATCCATAATGTTAGACAGTGATATTGGTGATGGTGACACTGTCCACCTTGGAAATGTTTTTAGTTTTTTTAAAGGCCTTTAATCTTTTTAATGCCTTTTAAGTTTTTAATTTACACATTAGACCTTTTTAATGTGATTCCCTTTTAAGAATCACAGTCCATCTAGTTCGATTTGAAATTAGAAAATGGCCGTAACATCAAATAACTCGAAACCAGGACTGGAAAAGCCAACTTCAGGTGACTAACACTGCTGTTTGAACAACCCGTTAGTCATCCCGGCGAGTTATTATTAACATTTTGCTACAAGTCTTTTAAAATTTTTATTACTTTACTTTTTGAAAATGTCCATAACGTCAAATAACTCGGAACCAGGACTGGAAAGGCCAACTTCAGGTGACTAACGGTGTTTTTTGTACTTATCTGTTAGTCTTCTTGGCCCGGCATGATCAGGTGGGTTAAGGCGTGCGACTCGTAATCTGAGGGTCGCGGATTCGCATTTCCATCGCGCCAAACATGCTCGCCTTTTCAGCCGTGGGGACGTTATAATGTGACGCTCAATCCCACTATTCGTTGGTAAAAGAGTTGGCGGTGGGCGATAATGACTAGCTGCCTTCCCTCCAGTCTTACACTGCTAAATTAGGGACGGCTAGCGTAAATAGCTCTCGTGTAGCTTTGCGCGAAATTCAAAAAGCAAACAAAAACTTCCTGGCGAGTTATGAAAATTACAATTATGCTACAGAAAGTCCTTTATAACTTGTATTACTGTAGTTTTTCTCTTAACGTTGTAGACTAGATGTAAACATTGGTTTTATGTTATTTATGCGTTTTTTAAACTTTGTTTTGTTTTACCTTAATTTCCTTTTATGAATTTTACTAAATTCACTTTAATTTTAACTTTTTACTGGATGTTTGGTGCAGATAGCCTAGCGGCTTTGCGCCATGAAACACCAAATCAACCAACCAATCAACCATTTTAAGCTAAAATATTTCCAGACAGAATTAGTATTTGTGCTGTCCGCCACAGTGTACACCATTAAAGGCTTAGAGCAACACAGGCTATAGAACAGTATTTATTGCCTTAAGGCCCCCAGTAGCACATTGGTGTGTCTGCGGTGTCACACCGTTGGAAAGCTGATTTTAATACCTATGGTAGTCAGAGCACAGATAGCCCATTGTGTAGCATTGTCCTTAATTCCAAACAAACACAGTACTGTGTTAGATAACTACATCACCATTAGTTGAATTATCACAATATTTTGCTGCCACTCGTTAGTCGCTCCACATTACAATCAGCAATCAGAAGTGTAATTACAAGCAAAACCCAACGAAACAAAACTTCCTCAATTAGTTTAATAGCAACGTGATTCATGTTTGTGTTGGTTGAAAACAAAGCTCTCAGTACACGCCCATATCTTAATATCTATTTGTGTCTACAAGCAACGTAAATTTCACACTCACGTACAAGCTAGGATGTTTTCTCACCACAAATATTTCCACCTGAAGGCTCGAAAACAAACGATCACAACGTCTTTCAGTCTTATTATACCCTTTTGCATTCTTAGATACTTGTACACATGCATCTACTATAGGTCTCTTAGTAATTCTATATCTCCAGAATTTAGTTACTAGTGGTATCTCCTAGCAATAACTTACAATCCTGCCAACTACAAAGGTACTGAGTAAGTTTGATCTGATTCACAGATGTTTCGCTGCTATTCAAGTGGTAAGTGTGAGCGATTACTGTAAAACGTTAAACAAAAATTTCGCTACAGGAATCACTGAATAGATTGTAAAATAAGAATGGCCACACTCTTTCAGTTTAATTCTGGAAATCCTGGCAATTGTGTTCAAATTTATAAACTATCGATTTTCAAGACATCTACTAACATCAATTGTTCTAACTGTGTTATAAACGAATAGATAATATATAATATTACATAGACTCTGTTTCATAGTTCAGAGAATAAGACGTAAAACCATCCTTTTGGTCCATCTTGTAATGAAGAAATCATTTTAATCTCACAATAATTAAGTGGCTATTGCACTGTGCACTGTATACATTTTACCATGAAGTATTATTCTGTAGTTCATACAGAAAGGAAGTGGTCAATCACGTGATAAGCCATTATTCAGGAGGTTGTTGTCATTCTTGAGCCTGATTATCAGAACTGTTACCTGACTTCTGTACTGGAGTTTTATGGTCTTTAAAGTAAGTATAATTAACATCTTTTTCCTCTTCAACTGAGTCGAAAAACAGTACTCTTACTATCCTTTAGTTCCTCAATCTCATCCTCTGAATCCTTTTATAGGGAGTGAATGAGAGATTCACAATTATACCTTTAGCTTGTTAACTTGTTTGGCGAATTTATGCATACTACATGACTAGTGCGACTCGTAGTTAGACGTACCATGTTGCTGAAAACTGGATGAGGACTTGCCAGCTAGAACCAAACTACTTCTATATCACTAGCACATTGTGACATCTTTTTTTCTGCATGTCCTTTCATGTGCCTCTTCTACTGCAGACTCAGCTGTTCCACTCATTCTTCTGGACACTGGTGCATCTGCTTCAGAGGATGCACTATACATCACCTCTACAAGAAGCTGTATTTCTTAGCCAAACATGAGGATATTTGGCAAACAACCAGTTGACCTTTGCTTTGTTGTGTAATACATCATTATGATGTAAAGATGTTCGTCTTAGTTGGTTTTGTTAAGATTATCAAACTTTATAATCATACACTTATAGTTTGTATACCAATTCTGCTAAACCATCAGACCGGGATGATAGGATGAAGTGTTGAATTCTGTGTTTTTAAATAAATCATTAAATAGCTGTCTATTGAAATTATATCCCTGGTCCATGTGAAATTTCTTAGGTAAGCCAAATTACAGTGTTCAGTGTTCTTCCAGTATGTCATTGATGAACTGTGCTGATGTATTGTCCAGTGAATAAATGTTAGCCCAATCTATGGTGTAATGAATAACAACCAGAATATACCAATAACTTGTTCATTAACCTTTAGAGGACCAGTGATATTCAGGGCTATTCTGTGCAGCAGAGAACCAACAACTTTATGCCAGAGTTTTCTCTGCCGTAGCCAGGTTTATTTTCTTTGACCATTGCACACACTGTACAGTGTTTACAAAACCAATCATTATCTTGATGCAAATGTGGGAACTAGAACTGCCATCATAAATTAGCAAAGGAGTATGTAACAACATGGTGGGATCCTGACTTTTCATCATTCAAAGTCTGAAGTACTTCTTGCTTGAGAGCTCTAATAATTATTACACAACAATTTTTTTTTAAGTTTTGCTTCCTGAAAAATTTTGGCTGATTCTGAGAGGTACCTGGTGGGTATGCACAAATATAGTTTTGGCTTTGCTTCATCACGTAGGAACTCTGAGAAATAGACAGTTAACTGTTTGCCGGCAATAACGTATTTAATCGCGTTTATGTTTCTAATACGTTATTAAGCTCAACATAATTAAAAGTGTTTTGCTCCTCATTTTTGTTTGTATTCAATGTCCAATGCATCACGTTGCAGTGTCCAACAGTAGTCAGCAAGCACTGACGGATTCCAGTTGCCCTGATATCGTTTTTCCATTGTAGCAATGTCTTGGTGAAACCTTTCACCGTGTTCGTCCCTGACAGAACCGTGATTTGCGGGGAAGAAGTCCAAGTGTGAGTGGAGGAAATGAATCTTGAGTGACATGTTACACTTCATTGTTTTGTATTCTTTGAGAAGTTTGTCTACCAGCTGAATGTAATGTGGGGCTCTGTAATTGCCAAGAAAATTGTCAACAACGTCTTTGAAGGCTTTCCAGGCTATCTTTTCCGGCCCAACTAACAGATTTTCGAACCGCTTGTCATTCATACTATGTCTGATCTAAGGGCAAACAAAAATGCCCTCTTTGATCTTGGCCTCAATTATTCCTGGGAACGTCTGTCTTAAATAACGAAAACTTTCGCATTCTTTGTTCATTGCTTTCACGAAATTCTTCATAAGTCCCAATTTTTTGTGAAAAGGAGGCAAAAAAATCTTTTCCGGGTCGACAAGCGATTCATGCACCACATTTTTCTGTCTTGGAATTAACTTTTCATGGAGTGGCCAGCTCTGTCTAGAATAATGTGACTCTTTGGCACAACTGTCCCATTCACAGATGAAACAACAGTACTTTGTATAGCCGAGCTGCAGTTCCAGTAACAGATCTCCAGATATTCCAGTTGCACTTGCTGTACTGGATGTGCTTCAGCAACATTTCCATGTTCTCGTAGGTTTCTTTCATGTGTGCTGCATTGAAGGGTGA
Organism: Tachypleus tridentatus; assembly: GCF_004210375.1. Classification (NCBI taxonomy): domain Eukaryota; kingdom Metazoa; phylum Arthropoda; class Merostomata; order Xiphosura; family Limulidae; genus Tachypleus; species Tachypleus tridentatus. Next base: position 53,696,771 of record NC_134825.1, read on the forward strand.
ACGTTGTCATTGTGTAACAGAACAGCTTTGAGGCTTAACATTGATGAATCAATAAAGAGACGCAACTCTTGCAGGTCATGGTCACAACCCAAAGTAGAGAACAATCCTTTGATGTCAACACAGAAACAGAGACTGTCAACTTGTGCAAAGAATTTGGTTATACAAGCAAAAGAATTTGCTTCGAAAAATAAATTTTTGTACCTGGTGACAGCAAACATCATTCCTTCAGTCTCGAACCCAGAAATTCGGCTTTTACTTTTGACAGACCCAAATCTCTGACCAGATCGTTTAATTCTGAATGTGTATGAGATGTGGATCGTCTGAGGAACAAGCGTATACTCGCCACAAATATAGCAGAATGTATCGCGGTTGTTACGACATTGACGAGACATACTGACCGACACTAATCGTCCTGTAAAACGTCTATAACATCTAACTTACTTGTTACAGTGCCTATGAGGCAATGCTATATTCTTAAACAACTGTAAGGTCTATATTAATCCAATGAGCAGCATTTGTGTATGCAAGTCACTTTTATAGCCTGCTGAGACAGGGTCAAGCTGACTCCGGCCTGCCCAGTCATGCCCGGGCTGCATATTCCACAGAACAGCTTCCAACCTGTCCTAATTTCATGCCTAGACATGCCCAGACTGCACAAAACATTGTTTACAGGTCTCTTACAGAAACGAAAATTTTTGGACACAAATATAAGAAAAAACATGACAATGATGAAATGGTACGTGACGGGCAAATTTGGATGTGATTTTCGTGATCAGCAGCCAAAAATATATAAGGAACACCCAACCGTGTTCAAGGAGCAAAAACTTTGTTGTGCAGTGTAACCACTAGCTGCAACACAGGTTGATAACCACGATTCTGTAGTTTATGACAAACCATACTGTCCTGCACTGTTAGCTGAAAGACCTAGAATGAAAGCACATAGCTTATGCATTTATGTTATGCTTTTCAGCTTTCTAACGGCTACGAGCAGCCACATTGGATCTTGGTTCTTTAGTTACTCTTTCTAGATCTCCTAAATTAAGTGTGATATTCAATTACTAGTGGTATATCCTGTTGTGTGATACAATCTTTTTTGTTGTGATAATAACTTTAAATCCTACATGGTGTGTCTATGCGTAGGGCATTGAAATATTGATGCAAGCTTTCACTGTATGGAAACAACCTTTCAGCGATTCCATACAGCACACCCATGTGATGATATAAACTTAAGTCATACTCTTTAATTCTTGGAATGGTATAATCCAACCATGGATCTTTGAAATTCATGAATGATTTTTGTGGTGATGGTAAATTTTTTACTTCCGAAGCAGTGGTGATCATACTTGATGAATTATACGACTGTCAGCAGCTATTTCTTTATAGTGCGGTATATCTCCATTCAGTAGTCACCAATTTGTGAATAGTATACATAATTACATGTTCCATCGCAACCTGCAACTGTGACAATACCACCTCACTTCAACTATCACTGGTACCAGTAACCAGCAGGAACTGACAATGTTTCTTACATGTATGTTGATGGCAGGGCCTCACTAAAGTATGTTGTAGTGACTGAAATGTTTCGTCTGTATAAAGTACGAATCAACTTTAGTGAGAATAAATAATGGTGCTGAATTTTGAAACAAATTAACAGCAAAATAGCAGTCATGTGATGTGAAACCTCGGTTACTACAGATCTTTTGTTTGGTATTGGGCTGAAGCCTGACTTTTTACTGCTACAGGTTTTCAGGGCTCAAAGATGTTCCATTTATACCTACAATGTAGCCAAAGACTCAAACTGCAAACACATAAGTTTTTCTAATTTTAATTGTAATCCAGCCTTTTTAACCATTGAAACATTCAACCATTCTTAGGTCCTCAGTAGCAGATTTCAAAGTGCAGCCAAACGACAATACATCATTGAATAGTTCAGTCACCTCTTTTTTTCAGCTCTCTCAATATGACCTTAATTATTTTGTCTAATTCATCGTTAATTTTACCAAAGTGCTAAACCAACTGGAACACGATAATAGATCCAGACGTCCTTGCGTACATTAGAAAAGAAAGGCATTAATGAGACCATAAGAAACACTGTAATAGAGCACAAAGATGCGCAGAGAAGTACATTCTATTAATTTCTATGGTAAATTACGTGAGACTGAAAATAAAAATATGTTATCATCAGAGTCAGATTAACTGAGTTTAGGGAGTCAGTTTGCCCTCCTTTAGTTTTTATATCCTTTAAAATGATTTGCAATATCAGTTGAGATCTGGTAAAAACATAATTCATGATCAGAGTAAAACTTAGCAAAAATAACGTGTATATCAGTCATCACAGGGTTGGCTGATTACGAGTGAAATTTGAAAAAAAACGTTTTTAAGAACTTCTTTCATCTTTTGCCTATTATGAACGCAAAATGACAAGATATTTATATTAACGTACATTATAATACTGTATTTATGGTCCTGATTGTCCCTTAAAAGAAGAAGATTGACTCCAAAATATTAGACAGTGTGATCCAAAATGTCACCTGAAATATCTCGGCCTAAATCTATCATTGAATAAATAATGGTTAAATGAGCTGAAGGACTGTTCTTGGGTTCATGACAATCATTCTAATATAATGTTCTTATTGGAATTTATATTTCTCTCTTTCTATTTATGAGTAATATTAGGCAATAACTAATGACAAACTTACACCAGAAACGTTGTTAATGAGTTTTGAAGTGTTCATGCTGAAGATGGAATTAGAAATATTTCGATACGTCCATGTTCTTTATCCTATCAAGTATCACGTGACACTATTTGCTCACAGACGGAGGTATATATTTAAAATCCTGTTACTTATTAATTTTGTCATGCCAGTATATTTCCTATTTTGAGAGTCAAGTTTTCTAAATATTGGCATGGTGTATAATCAGAAAAGGGGGACGTTCTGATAAAATTCACTAATTTTCCAGAATTCTAGTACTGCATGTTTTGAAAAGATACCACGACCTTCCAGAATTTTAATGACCTGTGCAATTCCTACTCTCTTCATTCACAGGGGCTTCTGGTGGTAGCAGAAGCATGTATCCAATAAAATCTCAGCCAACACTATTATATTATATCCTAGGTGTACTCAAAGACTATGACATATAGACATAGGTTAGATCCATTCCTTTGTACAGCTCGTCCATGAACTCTGCAAGACTCTAGGCCTCTCTTTAGCTAGTGGTCGTACGCTCCCCACAGCAAGATCACTGTACTGAATCTTCACAGCAGCAAGACTGATGTCCAGGGGAAGACTTGTCCGAGACTTGGCTACTCTGTCATAGACAACCGTCTAATTTCAGTGATAAAATCTTCCTCCTGGTTTATAAGTCCTATGACTTGTAAAAAAAGGCTGTTTCCTCTCATATTAAACCTTTACTATTTAAGAGTTACGTAGAGCACTGCAATACGAAGAAAAGCCTGCAATGACAAATCTTGTAGCTAAAACACCTAAATGTCTCCTTATTGTCTCACTCCGTAGTGTTCTTAAACATACAAATAACCTGATAAGCAATTGTGGTCAACCATAATAACTTGATAAACTTAATGAAACGTCTTACGAAGTTAAACTGTGTTTTTTTTTAACGTTAGTTCAGTTGGAATGATGAAAGAGACTAAAACTAATAGTTTTTATCTACAATACGAGATTAAAACAACCAAAACATGGTGTCAGACAGCGTTTCATTGGAAATCTGACGCTGGCTCTAAACTTGTTCTAGGTACCAAACTGAGAGAAGGGAAGCGATATGTACATAAAAATCTCTACACTTTATTCACTCTCACTACGAATGTATCACTTCTACAAACTGACTCTTCCAATAGCAAAAACGAATTTTAAAATTGTACACAATTGTGAAATTCTCACCTCAGTGAGTCAAAGGTATGTTGACGACACTTTTTATTTTGTTTAAGGATACTGAACAAGTCTCGCTTTACTAGAGTAACTTAACATAAATTACACACCATAATCTCACAGGAGAATATCAGCAAGTAAACCAGCTAGTACTTCAAATTAAATTTACCATAAAAACATTTAGATATATTTATTTTAACTCGTCAAGTTTCTCACTAATCATTTTAAACACAAATACAATTAAAACTTATACAAGGTGTTTATATAATCAAAAATACTGATAAAATTTGTCCATAAATAACTTAGAATTAACACAACGGTTTTAATTCCATCGGAAGAGTACACTGCCCCAAAAAATCAAGAATAATTGCATTTTAGGATATTTTAGCTTGGACTAGACAAAACAATTTAAAAATAATGTTAATCGCATCTCAGCCTATTTTTATGCAGATCAGATATCTGATTAACTGCAGTGTGATATGAGAGGTAAATGATTGGTCACTCAGCCTAAGTTGTACATGGTGGTTTGATACAATCTCATCTCATTAATTATTTTAAACTTAACACCAAACATGCTCGCCCTTTCAGCCGTGGGGGCGTTAGAATATTACAGTCAATCCCACTATTCGTTGGTAAAAGAGTTGCCCAAGAGTTGGCGGTGATTGGTGATGACTAGCTGCCTTCCCTTTAGACTTACACTGCTAAATTAGGGGCGGCTAGCGCAGATAGCCCCCGAGTAACTCTGCGCGAAATTCAAACAAACAATTCCACTCTTGTGAAAAGTCTTGGAAATAATGAAAGCCCGCAACAGGGTAAAATTGTCCTTCAGTAGGAAAATGGTACAGTTGTTTGGACACCTGTACAGTGAGAAGAACTCCCAAAAGATAAGTAATTGGTTATGTCTATTGATTCTAGTTCACTACATTATACGGTACCTGCTTACAAATTGATTCACATCTTTGTATCCACAACTGGATATTATTCGAGTCAAGAGGCGGCTGGAAAACTGACTTCAAAGGTCGACTTGTATGTCAGACGTCAAATGAGGTGTATTTTGCTTAGAGACAAAACAAAAAACAGTTTACTTGCAAATGATACCAGTGGATCAATAATATGTGGAACAATATTGTTTTTATACAGTTAAGTAATGTTTCATATTTCAGCTAAGTAACAGGATTATACTCGTCAGGAAAGATCCGATTTTCATGCAAAAGTGTGGCACATATAGTGGTGATGAAAGTAAGGGGTAGGCAAGAATAAACATTATATTGACTATATATCCTATGATCGCCATACGTTGATGTAACTACCTTTGATTTAAGGTTAATGGACAATAACATCCTTTTAGAAGTTGGGGCGTTCGAATCACAATGTTTAGGGTTCGAATTCTATCACCAAACATGCTCGCTTTTTCATCTGTGGGGGCGTTATATGTTAAATCCCACTTTCCATGAGTAAAGATTAACCCAAGAGTTGGCGGTTGGTTGTGTTGACTGGCTGCTTTCTTTATAGTCCAGAGTATCCCAAACTTTCTCGGTTCACGGCGCTCTTAGTGTCTTAGCAATTTTTTCACGGCGCCCTAAGCAAAAAGAAAAACCTAACAGTTCTGTTTATTAAGTAGTTAGGTCCGAACAATTTAATACTTAATAAGTACTTATCTCCTAAAACCCTAGTAGCCGTTTGAAAGAATACTACGCGTAAATTGAAAGTAAAAACAGTATTTAGCCCCCCTCAGTGGCTCAGCGGTATGTCTGCGGACTTACAACGCTAAAAACCGGGTTTCGATACCCGTGGTGGGCAGAGCACAGATAGCACATTGAGTAGCTTTGTGCTTAATTCAAAAACTACAACAACAACAGTATTTTATTTCATTTTTAAGTAATCACAATTACTCATGGGATTTGTCCACCTGTTGGGCACTGCACAGCTTTTCAAACCTCGGAATCAGATTGAACACCACCATCTTCATTTCCTGTTCTACATTGATTTTCGCGTGATACTCGTTTTTTATCACAGCAACCGCCGAAAATCCAGCTTTGCAGAGATATGATGTGACAAATGAAATTAGTATTCGCTGAGCTTTAGCACATAGCAGCGGATTTCCATCTTTTATTGATATCCAAAACTCAGTTAGTTCCAAGCTGCCAAATTTTGTTTTTAAAGTCTTGTTACAATACAGTTCAATAAGATTTTCTTCTTCTACAGAGGTGAATTCAGATGGAGCCTTAGCTTTAAATATGTCTTAGATTCATGCAAACTTCTCCATATCTTCTGGAAAGTAATTTTCAAACTAGTTACTGAGCTGTGTTAGGTGCTCCTGAAAAACAGATTTTAATTCGTGGGTCAAATCAACTTCACTGAATGTAACAAACTGCTGCAACAGGGGAAAACAATCTTTGCCATCATTTTACATTCATGTTTCTTCTCTATAGTAGTAACTTTTTTCTGAAGACTGAAACCTTCTCTGCAAGTTTCAGAATGCACATTTTGCTTTCCTGCAGAGAGAGATTCAACGCATTCACTTTTTCGAAGAGATCACACAGGACAGTACATTCCCACGGGAGAGCCATCGCGAGTTACAGTAGTACAACAAAGATGTGTGCTCATATCCCATAACCTCACACAAATTTAAAAAAAGAGACTTGCCTTTTGTAGCCTAGTTTTTATAAAGTTCACCACTTCTAACATACTCTCTAGGACTAGGTTCAGTGGAGGACTCAGGTACTTTGATGCAAGGGCTTCCACAGTGGGTCCACAGTGCATCAAGAGCTTTGTTTCGTATGAGTGCCTGCAATTCGTCATAATAGCTGAACATAGAGCGACCACTAACGGTACAGACGTTAACGCAATTAGTCTAATCTAAGTTGTTTTCACACATAAAAGTATTAAGTATCTCAAACAAGTTTTGAGCCTTTGTACCTGCTCTGATACTTTTACAAAAGAGGTCTTCCACAATTTTGTCACCATCCACAAACCGTGTGTAGCAAATCAAATGAGCATCCTTGTTACTCTCCGTTGTTTCATCTACCTGCAACACAAATTCCTTCTCTTTCATTTTTTGAATTACCTAATCGTTGAGGTCTTTGGCCATGTGTTGGATTCTACGACTGATAGTATTGTTGGATAAAGGCATCTTTGAAAGCAGTCTACCCGTAGATTCACCAGCCATAATGGTCACCATATCTATCTGCAGCCGATAAAATCAGTTCTTCTGCGATGGTGCAAGGCTTTTTACATTTCGCGATTTTATATGCCACCTTGTAGGATGCTAGCAAAGCATTGTTGGTATTGATGTTTGTTTCAAAAATGTACCTTTTTCTTCTTTCAATTCTTTTAACTTTCTGGTAAAATAATCACAGGATTTTCTAGCCATGTTAGGACGATTGGTCTCTAAGTGATGTTTTAATTTACTTGGAAGCATGCACTCTGGTGCCAAAACTTTTAGACATGATACACACTGCGGACACTCTTCATGATTGACATCTACTGAGATAACACCAAAATCAAGATAACTATCTTCATATTTTCGTTTCTTCACAACTTTGCCACTGGTCTATGGTTCGCCATCCTTTTCTTTACTCATACGCTTCTTATTAACGTTCAAAAATATTTTTCATTTTTATGCACAAGGACTTAAAATCAACAAACTAATTCACTGAACTTCGCTAGACCTCGCAGACACTTGATTACAACACCTTTCAGTTATTTCGATTACTGACGAACCCGGGGAGTCGACAGGAATTTATATACAAAATCTAAGAGAAAGTTCGAGAAGTTACTGGTAGCCGAAAGTACAAGTAAACAAAAACGTATTTCAAACATTCGAGAACGTCATCGATGGGAATGTAGCGCGATCTAATGTTAAAACTGTGAACTATCTCAAGCTAGTAGTTCACTCGGTGTCGGGCTCAGTATGGCCAGGTGGGTTAAGGCGCGCGACTCGTAATCCGAGGGTCGCGGGTTTGCATCCCCGTCGTGCCAAACATGCTCGCCTTTTCAGCCGTGGGGGCGTTATAATGTGACGGTCAATCCCACTATTCGTTGGTAAAAGAGTAGCCCAAGAGTTGGCAGTGGGTGGTGATGACTAGCTGCCTTCTCTCTAGTCTTACACTGCTAAATTAAAGACAGCTAGCGCAGATAGCCCTCGAGTAGCTTTGCGCGAAATTCAAAAGCAAACAAAACAAACACTCGGTGTCCGACAGATATCAATATTGCTGTGTTTCCATCGAAACACAGTTTGGGGATCATTGCTTTAGTCTATCATTTCAAAATTAAACTAGGGATTGTTAGCGCTAATCTCCCTCTAGCACCTTCAGACAAAATTTAACAAACAAACAAAATAACACCTTTCACCTTAAAGAAAAATAAATTTATCGAATGCACTGTCATACACGTTCACCAGATTTCAGGGTTTACTTCTTAGAGATGCGTCACATCTCACAAGGCGACTCCAGGCGCTAAAGATGCTGAGACATAAGCTCTTTCAGATGAGTGGTAGAGAATATCTCAGAATCTTATTAGCACTTCAATTTTTAGTAAGCATCATTATTTCCACGTTTTCCTAACCGCTCATGGTGACAATTGTTCATATTGAAGTAAAATATAATAAAGCATAAATATTAATAACCTCTACTACATACTCATTTAAAAAATGTAAACTGTCACTCTCATTTACTCGACTTGTAATCCAAGGGTCGTGGGTTCGGATCTCCGACCCACCAAACATGCTCGCCCTTTCAGCCGTGGAGGCGTTATAACGTGACGGTCAATCTCACTGTTCGTTGGTAAAAGAGTAGCCCAAGAGTTGACGGTGGGTCAACTTCCCTTTAGTCTTACACTGCTCAATTAGGAACGGCTAGCGCAGATAGTCCTTGTGTAACTTTGCGGGAAATTCAAAATAAACCAAAACCAAACTATTCTAATTTCAAGCCACGCGACAAATACTCGATTTACGCAAAAAAAAAAAAAACAAAAAAAAAACGAGGGCATGAATAATTTATTTGTTGTTAAACATAAAGCTGCACAATTGGTTATGCTGTGCCAATCACAGGTATGGAAACTCATATTTTTCAAACGTGGCAGTGGGTGGTGATGACTACCTGTCTTCCCTCTAGTTGTACGCTGCTAAATTAGGGATGGTTAGCGCAGATAGTCCTCGTGTAGCTTTGCTCAAAATTTAAAACAAATCGAAGTACAAAAACAATATTAGCATCAAACAAGTTTTATTAAAAAAAAAAAGCCTCTCCATTTTCAGTGATCATCCAACACTAAATAACTCCTCCCTGTTGTGATTAATGTAATTAATTTGATATATTTATAGTTATGTTAAACATACAGCTGTTATACTTTACTTGTTTTTTTCTATAATAGTTTCTCTTTACAACGTTGCTTATTAAACATTTGTATGCCGCACATTTTATCCTACATCCAATTAGACTGTTAATGTTTTAATCTGTTCTTTCGAAACTTATGATTGAATTGGAAAATTCGTTCAATGCTAGTGTTTATCGTAGTTCGAATATCATGAATTATTTTTTTGAGATTTTAAAATGATGTTGATATTTAAGAAAATTCAGAAACACTTATATTAAAGATGTTTTTGGTATTACTGTGGTTTTAATATTTATACTAATTTTACATATTTATATAAAATTATTGAATGTTTCCATAATGTTTATATAAAATGAAATAAAATATTGAAACAGTAAAGAGTTAAAAGCAATAAATTTCTCATTTAATGTTTGCAGAGATATTGTACAGTAATGTGATCTACTGGAAACGTTCCACAGATAATAAAATGTTGAATCATTTATTTCATTACATTATAGTGTACTTCAGAATAATTTAATTTCAATAAAAGCCCGTGTGTTTTATAACAAACACTAAAAAATAAAAGCTTTTAATATCTTAAGTGAATGTTGAATAATTAAGTTGTATAATCAGAAATGTTGTGTTTTTTATTTTATAATCAAATTAATGCGAATTATTTAATTTCTAATTTGTTTAATGACAAATATATGTGCTGCTTAAATGCTTTTACAGTAATTGAAAGTTTAGTTAATTGTCAGAATTTAATTTATTTGCTTAAACACGTCACTAGATGACGAACATTCTCTTGTTTACTAAATACTGGTATTCCGCGTTTGTTGTCAACAAGTTAGCAATGTTCAATGTTGAGTAAAGAGTAGAAGGTAACATGTTTTTATCTGTTATTAATAAGCAAGAGCAAAGAATAGAAATTTTACTGTTATATTGTAACAATGCTGTTTCTCAACACATAGCATATGGCTAAACGACGTTATTTTTGTGAGAATAATTTTAAGATCGATTATTTATGTTTTTCTAAAAAAAAACATTATTATTAAGCAAGTGAATTGTCCACTGTTTTTTAAAACTATTTTAAGCTAAAATTAAGATTCATAGACTTGAGAAGTGAGATGATTATTAAGCGGTCGCCAATGTGTGTGTGTTTTTCTTATAACAAAGCCATATTAGACTATCTGTTGAGTCTACCGAGGGGAATCGAATCGCTGATTACAGCATTGTAAATCCGTAGCTAGTACTGAAAGGAAGGCACTCGAGTCTTAACTGAAGACTAGGACTGAAATTATAAAACTGCTAACAGTACACCTATTATTAACAATAAAACTAAGTATATATAAACTATAATAATATAAAATTGTAAAACAGGATTAGATACTTCATAATAAACCTAATTTAGATATTACTGACGTATTAAAAGAACAAAGGATGGTCCAACTTTTTACTTGTAGTATTAAAGTGATATTGAACTTACACAAGAAACCTTAACTCCGACAACAGGGGCCCGGCATGGCCAAGCGTGTTAAGGCGTGCGACTCGTAATCTGAGGATCGCGGGTTCGCATCCCTGTCGCGCCAAAATTGCTCGCCCTTTCAGTCGTGGGGGCGTTATAATGTGACAGTCAATCCCACTATTCGTTGGTAAAAGAGTAGCCCAAGAGTTGGCGGTGGGTGATGATGACTAGCTGCCTTCCCTCCAGTCTTACACTACTAAATTAGGGACGGCTAGCACAGATAGCCCTCGAGTAGTTTTGTGCGAAATTCAAAAAACAAACAAACCGACGACAGGACAAAGGTAGGGACACTGACATTTTAAGAGAAACAGCGCTTATCCTTAAAGTAGTAATGTTCATAAGTAAACAATTCTAGCCTTCAAGTGATTGCACAGTAATTATTGTCTAATTTATAATTCAATTACACAACAATATTGCACATAAAGGTGAAGAGTTTGTTTGTTTTCGAATTTTGCGCAAAGCTACAAGAGAGCTATATGCACTAGCCGTCCTTCGTTAAGACTAGAGAGGAGGCAACTAGCCCTCACCGCCAGCTCTTTTAGCAACGAATAGTGGGATTTATTGTCGCATTATAACGCCCCCACGACTGAAAGGGCGAGCATGTTTGATGTGACGTGGATTCGAACCCGCGACCCTCAGATTGCTAGTCGCGTGCCTTAGCCACCTGACCATGCCAGACCGTAAACGTGAAAAGGTACTCGTAGTGAACCCTCCATCAAACAATGAGAAAATTTTAAACTTCGGTTTAGAAAGTTAGTAACCAGTTGTAGAAAATTTCAATACTTAATTTGAACAGTAAAACTGTAACATGTAATAAACATCAACAGTAACGCACCAGGTTATGACTCAGGGGAATTCCCTTGGCCGGATATGCGCGAGTCTATTGACAAGTTACGTCGCACACGTTGACGTAAATACACTTGTTTGTAGTGTTTCATTAAATTGCATCACTCATAAAGAAATTTACTGTATTTGCTGAAAAATAAAAATACTCTGAAAGAATTACCCACAATCTGTCAGCTAAACAACATCATGAAACTCGTGTCATTATCTGTCAATGTTTCTCTCTACGCACTTTCAATGAAATACGATACAGAGGTATATTCATACGGTGTGGTAATTCTTACGTAAACATTAGAAGCGATAACTATCTGTTGATATATCGTAGGTAGATCTCTTAGTCCAAATAAGTTATATAGGCAGTGGAATATTTATATTTTATAGCAGAAGTAGTAAGTTAGTCGTATCCTACACTTTCTTTAATATTATTTTCATCGACAATACCGATTAGTGTAACTAATTTTATTTTTTATTATCGTATAAAGATTATTTCACATTATTTGTTTAGTTTATGGAACTAGGACTAACCTAAATCTACGAAGCTTGCAAAACCAAATATAACTTCTAGTACGGTGTGTTTTTATTTTTATTTTGTTTTAGTAGGCGTTAAAGCAGCCAGTCGTTCCGGTTAATGCCCCCCCCTTGAAAATAATTCTTTTATTTTTATCTTTAGATTCAACACACAGTTTGTATCGACTTTGACGAACAAACTACTGATAAAATGTTAACTATTCTGATCCTCTTCCAGATACTTTCTTTGTAGTAGTGAAAAACTAAATGACTGCGAAATTGATAAAGATACTAGAAAAAATATTAATATAACTGAATCTCTTAGCACTATTTTTAATTGTTTGAGCCAGGAGTCAGTTTTGCTATTTATTTTATGAGAAGGTAAAACAGTAATTCGACAACAAGGGAAACAAATGTTTTAATACTTGTGAAACGGCCCGGCATAGCCAGGTGGGTTAAGGCGTTTGATTCGTAATCTGAGGGTCGCGGGTTCGAATCCCCGTCGCACCAAACATGCTCGCCCTTTCAACCGTGGGGGCGTTATAATGTTACGGTTAACCCCACTATTCGTTGGTAAAAGAGTAGCCCAACAGTTGGCGGTGGGTGGAGATGACTAGCTGCCTTCCCTCTAGTATTTCACTGCTAAATTATTAACGGCTAACGCAGATAGTCCTCGTGCAGCTTTGCGCGAAATTCCAAAACAAACAAATACCTGTGAATCTGTCCTCACTGCACAAGAAATGTAACTGGCCTTTGCTTACCTTTGTTTTCTTGTGTTTATTGGCGCTTTCGTTTTTCTGTTTATTTGTTTTTTATTGTTTAAACTTGCGTTGGTTATTATTTTTAATGACCTTACAGGGTGGTGTTTTATAGGAACTTTTTCATAGTGTTACAAATTCCTGTCTTTTCTCCTTGTTTTATTTCTCAAGTTATTTCATATTTTCTTCATTTATAACCTCTTACCAGTGTATGTACATAACTTCTGTTGATTTAAACAACAGGCGTCAGGACGTTTGACTTTACTATTAAATCTTTTGTATGTAAATTCCACTCTTCGATCTAACAAGAGTAACCTAAGATTAGCTGCCCCTTTTCCGTGGTTGTCAGTTCAAAAGTAGGGTCAGCTTTGTTCGGATCTCCCCCACCCCAGCCCCGAAGAAACAATAGAAGTTGCAGTGTCAGGCAATAATGTGTTATCATGGTTGATTGAGCGCAATCGAAAATGAGAAAGTAGTTCCAGAAAACATCATCTTAACAAAATGTGATTGACCCTCAGTACGCTTCGCTAGGGGCTAGGTATAGTCAAAGTGGTTAGTGTGCCAGCCTGCAGATAAGAAAGTTCAAAGTTTAAGTCATGATATGCTGCTGAACATGTTTCACACTTTCATATATACCTGTAACAATCAATCCTACTATGAAATTTAGAGTAAGCCCGTATAGTGAGAGCTCTGCTGACTGTTTCCTTTTCATCTGGTCAGCACTTATAAACCAGCTATGAACGTTAGGAGGTCTGTTACATGGCTCTTTAGCCCAGGTGTTCCGTAACAGGTTCAAGTTGAAAACAAATACAAAACATGGTACACTGCCTGTGATCTTTGCAACCCTCGGTTTAAACAGTTATTGATTTAGTACAGGAAGTTTATTATAAACCCACGTTTCAAAAATCTTCGTAATCAGTTTCGAATAATTGTTGTCAGTAGCTATCTGTCAGAGAGTTTTTAACGTATGTTTATGAATTATGATATAAGATAGAAAACTATAACACTTATCTGCATATCATTCATGAAGTATTGATGGGTGGGTCAAAAGATCACAGTTTCAATGGAAGTTCTGAATCATTAAAAAAAGACACGTATTAAATCAATACGATTGATAGGAGAAATGCAACAGAGGTATCTCAATTTAGTCACTCAGTAATGATGTATAGAGTGATGTGAATTTACAAAGAAAAGAAACGCTGTTTTTCTAAGAATCTGATTGATTTGACCAAATTCAGTTATAATACTGTTTGTGTAATAATCACGAAAAAAAATTTTGATACGATTTTATCAATAGGGTTATGAAATAATCAAGGACATTTGGGCCACCAACGTCAAAATTACGATAATCAAAATGCCCGTGCAGTCAAATGTTTATCTTAGATTATAGAAACTGTTTCAGTGTACACAAAATACAGTTTGACTTGTGAAATTCGTGCAAAGCTACTCGAGGGATATCTGTGCCAACCTGTCCCTAATTTAGCAGTAATACACTAGAGGAAAGACAGTCAATAACACCCACCGCCAACTCTTTGGCTATGCTTTTAATAACGAATAGTGGGGCCTGGCATGGCCTAGCGCGTTAAGGCGTGCGCTTCGTAATCTGAGGGTCGCCCTCCCAGCCGTGGGGGCGTTATAATGTGACGGTCAATCCCACTTTTCGTTGGTAAAAGAGTAGCCCAAGAGTTGGCGGTGGGTGGTGATGACTAGCTGCCTTCCCTCTAGTCTTACACTGCTAAATTAGGGACGGCTAGCACAGATAGCCCTGGAGTAGCTTTGTACGAAATTCCAAAACAAACGAATAGTGTGATTAACCAACACATTATACGCCACCATGGCTGAAAGTACGAGCATGCTCGGTCACTGGTTTACGAACCTGCGACTTACAGATAATGGGTCGTGCACTCTAACCACCAGGATCTACCAAGTCGAAAAATATATGTTCTAGTGTAGAATCACATGGGAAATAAAGTACAATAGGTAGAGTAGAAGCGGCTAAAACGTATCATCAGTGCCATTTGAAGTATGGTACCTGATAATTACTACAGACAGGATGTATGTATCCAGTGTGTGTTTGGGCTAAGAGTTAAGAAAGAGCCTTCTTTACGTTGATAAACTTTACTACAGTGGTATAGTATAAAATTATATTGCATGCATTATAAATCTGCATTTTGGCTGCTAATAAATATCATTATTTCCTTTCGGTGCTTGGACTCTCTGTGCTATAATGACCGGAGACTCAGAATGGCTTAGTTCTAAGCATGTGAGTTACAGGTCGAAGGTCTTAGGTTCTATACGTGATGGAATTGAGCACACTGCACTTTTCTATCTTTTATCGCGTCATAGAAGTGACATTTAAATTCATTTTTTCGCTCCGAAGAACTGTGAAAGTCTTCATAGGGCGAGGTGTACTTAAACCTTGGGTTTCTGAATCAGCCGTTTAGCTCATCTGCAAACAAACTACCTTTCAGGTTTTAATATATAATTCCATTATAATCAGGGTAAAAGATAATATTATTTATCTTCTTAAATTGCAAAAAAACAGATAAAGTAAAACGGTATAAATACGCTGAAGTTAACTTATTAGTTCTTATAAAAACAATTAGTTGGTTTTGGCTGGACATAAATTATTATTTGTAATATAGGCTTCTATTGTATTTTTCTATTTTAGTTTCAAATAAAGAAACGAGTGGTTCAATGTCAGTCGCTTGTACGCGACTGACGTGAAGTTCATTTCGTGTAATATTTTTGGTGTTTTAATCTCGTTGTCTTAATGAGAAAAGTACAGTATTTTACAATGAAAGTTACTATTATTGAAATATATATACATATATATATATATCTTTTCGCGCAACGTTACGTTTTTCGCTTCAGTGCTATTATTATCCTGGCCTTTCATCGCACTTGTTAATTTTCATACATTGAAAAACGTTTCAAACTCCAAGTTATTTCAGATTTTTATACAACCATACCTCAAAAAGTTTAAGGTAAAAATAGAGTTTCGTTCTTTGCATTTGTTAATCTTGATTACAACTATTAATCAGTTTTTCGACTTATAGTAATCGTTAATTTGGTTAAAACTTATTTTGTGTTGTACCACATAGAGTGTTTTGATTTAACTAAATAGACGTGAAAACCAAACAAGTTTCAAGAACAAGAATTCATCGGTGAATCAGAACTAAAAGCCTAAAGTAACAGACAGATAACAACAACTATAATGGGGAACGGAATGAGTATGGTAAGTAACAGTTATGTGTGTTACGAAAGTACTCTCATGGATAAGTAATTTAGGAGTATGCACATTTAATACTAAACTTGATATGAAGTATTATTATGTAAGAATATAAATTTAGATTTCGGTACATAACGATACAATTGAGTTATTTCGTACACTCAGTGTGTTAAGGTGTCTGTAAAAGTATAAATGTTTACCAGCATATAGCATACATTAAAATTGACTTCAACACGATTTTTGTCTCTATACGCTTGGTTATAATGAAACATTCATTTTGTTAAATAATGCGTTATTACACACTGTGGAATTGAAATAAGGCTCTTTTTGAACGAAGTCAGGTTGTAATGCATTTGTAAATGCAGTTGTTGTTCAAGATGGAAAATTAAATAACTTTGAAAAAAATTCTAAATAATATCCATGTCGTTGGTATATAGTCTTCTGATTAAAAAAAATAAAAAATACATTGCTTCCAATAGAGTAATCATAATTTTTCATACACAGAACAAGTGTACCATACATATAGTGATTATAAAGCAAGTATCCTGCTTGAGAGTGTTTTAATACGATATAAAATGTAATTTGTAGTTTGATGCCATTGCACAAGTGTAATAAGCGGTATATGGAAAGTATTGCAGCTCTTTTCAAATTGTGCCACAAGGGGGATGCTTTCATTGCATAATTTTCATACCACTCAAAAATTGTTTTGGAAAAAATAGTACAAGTACGACGATTATACAAACCAGCATTGAAAACATTGTAGTGTTTTCTCCCACATTTTAACGACACCTGAAAGATTTTGAACTGGGTTTCTACAAGCTTGATATAGCTAATCTTACTGTAAAAAATTTCAAAAGTAAATTTTGCCAACCAGAAGTATCATATTTAGGATTTAAACTTATAAGAGAGTAAACACAAATAATGACACATTGAAAGTTTCACTGTGTCGGTATTTGGGTATTGATGTTAAATACCCAGGAGGGTCAAGTACACTAGACCTCTTCCTCCCTCCCGAACGATTATAGCGTCTGTCTTTAGGGTTTTTTTTGGGTTTTTTCTATAGCTTTGGGCCAGAGTAAAAATATATAACATCGTACTCAGGCCCAGTTCAGGGCTCAGTCCATGTATGGACGAACAAGAAGTTTTTTTTTTTCCCCTTTATTATTTCTCTTGTATTTTTTTCTTTTTGTATTTTTCTCCTTTTTCTTCATAGAGAGAATGCTACTACTACTTGTAGTAACAAAAAAATAATTATTATTATTATTATTCAATACTTGAATAATAATTCAATAAATGAAAAATAAAAAAATAAAAAAATATATAAAAAATAAAATAAAATAATGATTAAAAGAAAAAAATAATAATAAAAAGGAAACAGGGATTAAGTGTCTAGTGCATAGTGGCCAGCTTGTGTTACATTTCTTAAATACATGTTAAAAGGGGAGAGGTATTTAGGACTATTTACATCATGTACGTGATATCTGTCGAGATCACACATTAAGTCATTCTTATGCCAATTCTTATTAAAATATTTTAGCGTATTATGCAAGAGTATTTCAGGTATTGTGGCTATGTTTGCATATTTGTGCATGAATGTGGTTGAGGTGCTACGTGGTACTTTATATGCCGAAGTTAGCACTGAATTTTGTATACGTTGAAGTTTCTGTAAATGTGTGGGTGCTATGTTAATCCAGGCAGGTGATGCATATTCTATTGTTGGTCTTGCATATTCTATTGATGTTCCTTGGATTTTACCTGAAAGACTTCTTGCATAGTTTGCTCTTTTCCAGATTCGTATCAGTATATTTTTAATGTGTGGTAACCACGTTAATTTTGAATCATAGGTTAGACCTAGAAATTTAGCAGAAGTAGCAGTCAGTAAAAGTGATCCATTCATATAGAGCTTTGGTGGATCTTTTTTCAGCTTGTTCAGTCTCCTGAATAATATGACTTGGGTTTTCGGAATATTGATTTTGATTCTGTATTTCTGGCAGTATTCTTCAATGTTATTTAGGACTGGTTGTAGGTTCGTTGCTGCTATTGACGGAGTGAGGGCACTTTTCCAGACTGCTACATCGTCAGCGAACTGTGATGCATAACCTAAATATAGGTCCGACAGAGGCATATTGCTCACGTACATGATAAATAATATAGGGCTAACAACCCCTCCCTGCGGGACTCTTGCTTCGGGTGAAAAGGACCCTGAGTGGGCCCCATTCACATTTACTTTACACATTCTGTTTTCCAGGAAGTTGGACAGCCAGCGAATAGTTTCCTGGGGTAATGCCATTTCCTGCAATCTATGACGTAAACCATTATGCCACACTATGTCAAAAGCTTTTTCAATGTCGAGAAAATAAGCTGCAGTGCATTCGTTTTTATTAAAACTGTCTGTTATTGATTCTGTAAGTCGAATCAGGTGGTCTGTAGTTTGGCGGTTTTTTTCGAAATCCGTTTTGAATTTCTGGTAATTTTGAATTTTCTTCTAAGTATACTGACGGACGATTACTAATTATCCTCTCTAATACTTTGCCAATACAACTGGTTAAGCTAATCGGGCGGTAGTTGTTTGGTTTATTCGCTGGCTTTCCTTCTTTCTGGAACATTAATATTATTGCTTCCTTCCATCGTCAGGTTCACGACATCGACAGGTTCACAGGTTGTTTTTTTTGGGAACCTGACGATGACCGAAGAAGGTCGAAACGTTGTTCGCTCTTCTATGTAAAATATTTTCTCAACCCAAACGAGCCGTTTTTGCATATAAATTTCTCAATAAGTGGGTTTCTCGACATCACTGATAATTATAACAATAGACCCTCCCTTTTATTGTGAGTCTAACGTGGCCTAGTGATTAGCGGGCTCATATTATGAGTCCAAGAGTTCGTGGCTTTCGTCCTGATGCTGGATAAACGCATTTGGCACTTTGGAACTGTCGGTGATATGACGATCAAGACCCATTATTAGTTAGTTAGACGAGTTTGTTTGTTTTTTGGAATTTCGCACAAAGCTACTCAAGGGCTATCTGTGCTAGCCGTCCCTAATTTAGTAGTGTAAGACTAGAGGGAAGGCAGCTAGTCATCACCACCCACCGCCAACTCTTGGGCCACTCTTTTGCCAACGAATAGTGGGATTGACCGTCACATTATAACGCCCCCACGGCTGAAAGGGCGAGCATGTTTGGCGCGACTGGGATGCGAACCCGCGACCCTCGGATTACGAGTCGCACGCCTTAACACGCTTGGCCATGCCGGGCCCAGTTAGACGAGAGTAGTTCAAGAGTTGGCAGTACATGCTATTGGCTAGCTGACCTGGTCTTGCTCTATCACGTGAAAATTAGGGAAGGGTACGAGTAAATAGACTTTTGTGCAACTCTGCGCGAAAATTCTAAAACATTGCTTTCTTGTACTGGTTCCAGTAAGAGAGCAAGAAAATATATTTTGGAAAAAACAATACAATCGCATTTTATTCCCGCAGGTAATTATATTGAAAACAGACTGCCACAATTTATGAGTGAAGACTTTTAATGGCTTCAAAAAATTTATATTTAAATTTACATAGATATTCCTCAAAATGACCTTGCCCGGCATGGCTAGGTGGTTAAGGCACTCGACTCGTAATCTGAAGATCGCGGGTTCGAATCCCCATCACACCAAACTTGCTCTCCCTTTCAGCCGTGAGGGTTATAATGTGACGGTCAATCCCACTATTTCTTGGTAAAAGAATAGCCTAAGAGTTGGCGGTGGTTGGTGATGACTAGCTGTCTTCCCTCTAGTCTTACACTGCTAAATTAGGGACGGCAAGCTCAGATAGCCCTCGTGTAGCTTTGCGCGAAATTCAAAACAAAACAAACCAAAATGACCTTGATCTTTGACCTTTACGTTACCATATCAGTCAACGAAATGCAGTGAAGTTTCTTCGATATAAACATGTTGTATTTAAAGTTTATTCAATTTATTTACCGGACAGGAATATAAGGCAGAAACTACAAAGTACTATTTACTGTTGTCCCAAGTGACATAGTGGTAAGTTTATGGTGTTGTAACACTACTTTTCGGAGTTCATTCCCGAGGTTGGCACAGCCGTGACAGGTCGTTCTACATCTCTGCTCTTAAACAAAGAAATAGTAAAATATGTTGCTGCTGCCTGGTATTTATTAAATAAGATCATCTTATTAAAGTTCTTTTTTTAACAATTGCTTATAACTCATACAAATGACAAAATTTCCCGACTCTTGGCTTACCGTCTTTTTTTAAGTAAATGGAAGAAGTTATTAATTTGTCAGATATCTGTGTGCGTGTGTGTGTTTTCGTAAAGCAAAGCCACACCAGGCTATCTGCTGAGTCCACCGAGGGGAATCGAACCCCTGGTCAGATTCTCGCTATATCTTAAATCTGTTGTGGTTTTTACGTCGGTCCTTTAAAAACACAAAATCGTGCATTTGTTATTAAATATTTTTGGTAGTTTCATCTTACAAGCTTACATAACTGTTTTCTTATAGGTCATACCAGGCTTGTATGTGGGGAACATACGAGACTCTGAGGACCAGGACCAATTACGAAAGAATAAGATAACTCACATCATTTCCATACACGATAATGCAAGGGAAGTTCTTAAGGTAACTTTTTGTGATTGTTTATTTTTATGTGTGGCTGCTAAATTCACAAGATGACTAATTGCCAACATGTATTTCTGTCAAATTACTAGCTATATTTTTCATTTAACCTTGTCCATCTCTCTATTTTACTGCTTCTTTCTATCTATGTGTCTGATGATTTTCTGCTCTATGTTTATAGTTTTCATCTAGTTGTTGATGTCTACTCTTGACCATATATACAGTTATCTAGGTTTTAAATCGTTTCTTTCATTCTCTTTCTTTCTCTCCTTTTATCTAAAAGGTTTTTTGCTGCACAACTTATCTTTTCCTCTACCTGTATTTCATTCTATCTATTTATCTACTGTGGAAAATAGTATAATCACTGTAAGAATTTTATTTTGGTACAAAGACAACCAGTTAAATGTCTACTACACGAAGGAAGCTAGTCTCAATTTTAAAGCATGTGCTTGTAAACTTGAAAGCTTATTCAACGTGTTCATTGATCCTGGGGGAATGGGTGGGATACATCCCCCCTTCATTTTAGGTGGGGAGTATGGTGCATACAATCATCCCTCCCAACAGTTTGGTCTGTTGAATTGTTTTATTGCATCACCCACAGGCCTACAAACTGTGTATTTGTTCTTGTGATTCTCGTGTTCTTACCAATCGAATTACATAATCAGGCCTAGATGTAGGCTTTTTCAGTAGCCGAAATGTACATCTTTAATATAGGCGTGCTTCTAAGCTTTTCGATCTAAGCGATAGTTCGTAAGTATCAGTCAGTAGGCCTAAGTATACATGCAAGGCTTGCAAGCACTATCACAGAATCTATCTACGTCTTGTACGTAGTGTAAGATTAAGTAAAATTTTCATCACAACAGATTGAATAGAGCATAAATATTACTCACAAGCGTAAACTCCTGTGATCTAGTTCTGGCAGACCATTTGTAGCTCTCTCTCTATATCTGCAGGTGTTTAGGTTTAAAATTAATATTTCCTAAGAAACATTAATCCCCTGGGGTGCTCGAAGACTAACTAGTCCTCCTTCAACCCCGCACCAGGTAGGAATTTATAAAATAATAGCGTTAGTGGATAACACTGATAGACAGATTAATGGATTGATTTAACACATGTAAATGTTTGTCTGGTAAGCGTGGCTGGCAACAAGGCGAAGGCAAAGCACCCCCCCTTCCTCAGGTCGGATAAATACAAACAACACCAATTAAACGGGCTAGATCAGGGCCGGGCATAAATCGATGGATCAAAGTGTCCAAGCGGGGATCTATGGATCCAATACTTAAGGATTAGGTGTGGGGAAACGGGAGTACCCGAGAAAACCCACTTTCACGACCTGGGCGCCGAATCAACTTCCCAGATCGTGAATAATTTCCAGCTTGTAGTTGCATCAATCTTATGTGTATAATGTGCGGTTTTCCAACGCCATTTGTTCTTAACCATGTCTAGCCGGTTTTATTGTCGAACGCCTTACTCTCCTAAGCTGCCGAAGTCGCTGACCATAGTGTACGTTTTGTGAACAGTCAACGACAGGTTCTGGCCGCTCGGATCCAGACGCGCCCTACATCACCCCCTCCGTTCGCTTTAGTCTGAGCCTCGATTTTACAACAGGACTCATTAGACCTGTGTTTGTGGCCCTCTTTAATCCATGAAATTTCAGATTATCACCGTCCTCTAATAAAGTTCTGGTGCTTTATGGTAAAAGAACAATATATTCTCTTATCATAGATAATAAAAATATTGTATTTTCTTGTATAATTAGAACACAAAAGGAGCAATTTCAACGGCCTGAAGCCTCTACTCTAATTGTATTGCTAGTTTTTGTTCAGGTGTTTTTATTTAATAGACGTACTTATAGACATTATATCACAACGTGTTTGCCTTTTGATGAGTTTTAACAGGAATATAATATATTTGTGATTGTTTAAGTATTTTTCAAGAAACATGCAATTACTTGTAACTAGCACACATTATTGTCCCAGCGATGTCCAGGCGGTCAGTTGGCTCGGTAGTCACTGTGAGGTTCGCGCGTTCGACTTAAATACATTGTACAGTTCAGTCCTACTTCCATTCTGTTCTATCTTCGTTCGTTGTACGTTAGAGTATTTCAATAAAGACTGTATTTTAGCCTATTGAGTCACCTGGGAAACAGATTCCAATTATGACAAGTAAGCGTCTGAAACTTTCCGATATTAGACAGTTCTGCAAGCCAGTTACTAGTACTATAAGTGACAATGTAGATAATCCAACAATCTTAAGCAAAGGAATAGAAACTTTCCATACAGAGGAAATACCATGTTCATCAGAGGACGAGTCTGAAAATGCATGTGCAACTATTGCACATCATGAACAACCAGATAGTTGTGAAACAAGTTTGTGCAGTAATAAAAAATCTGACACTCCACAGATACAGTGTGGAAAGCCATATCATCCAGACGCACAATTAATACCACGACAGAAAGTAAAATCTCAAAATATCAACTTCCGGGGCAAGTGGTTTGATGAGTTTCCATGGCTGCACTTCGACAATCAGACTCAAAAAGTCATATGCTTTCATTGTGCCAAGGCGGAAAATAGAGGCCTTTTTACAGGGAAATTGGAGAGGCCAGTGGAGTATAA
The DNA here is from genome assembly GCF_004210375.1 of Tachypleus tridentatus. Taxonomy (NCBI): domain Eukaryota; kingdom Metazoa; phylum Arthropoda; class Merostomata; order Xiphosura; family Limulidae; genus Tachypleus; species Tachypleus tridentatus. The sequence continues at coordinate 53,720,061 of NC_134825.1, forward strand.
CTTCATATCCACCGGTTTTTTGCAACTGGAAAAAGGCAAAACAGAAATTCAACGAACACCAATCCTCCTCTCGGCATAGATTCGCTATATCTCCAGAAGGTTCACTTGATGTAACTCTCCAGCTGTCCAGCTACATGATGGAAAAAAAAGCAGCAGGAAGAATGCAAAAGAAGTCTAGCCAAAATATTCAGTAGTTTACATTTATTACTGCGTCAAGGTTTAGCATTACGTGGACATACTGATACGGAGGGAAACTTCCTGCAGTTAATGAAGCTCCTGGAAGAGGAAGATCCTGAGGTGACGGTCTACTTGTCAAAGAAAACCACATTCACATCACCCCAGACTCAGAATGAAATAATGGAGATGTTCACCATCAAATACTGAGGAACATAGCACACGAAGTGCAGCAAAGTAAAATCTTTGCATTAATGGTTGATGGCACTCAGGATGTTTCAGGTGCCGAACAGGAAGCAATATGTGTATGATACTTAGATGAGAACCTTGACGTCCATGATACATTTCTTGGTTTGTACAGTGTTTCCAATACCACTGGTGAAACAATATCCTCGACTATACTTGATGTACTGACTAGACTTAATTTACCACTGTCAGGATTAAGAGCACAAACTTATGATGGAGCCGCTAACATGAGTGGTGCGTACAGTGGATGCCAGGCAAAAATAAAAAGAGAAGCAACCGTCAGCTTTGTTTTTTCACTGCGGAGCACACAAGGCTAATTTAATAATGCAACATGCAGTTGAAACTTGTGAATGTGTTCGAGATTCTGTCCAATGGGTACATGATCTTGGTGTCTTGCTTCAGAGGTCAGGCAAATACAAGACAATCTTTGAAAATATTGTATTGTCAGACAGCCACAACGGTCCAGTTAAATGCATCCGCCCACTGTGTCCAACACGCTGGTTGTGCCGCCTATCTGCAATTACATGTGCTAATGATCACTATAGTGACAGTGTTGATTCTTTGTCTGAATTAGCAAATGAAACATCAGATGTAGTAGTGAAAGCACGAGGTCTTCTGGACATATTTGACAAAGGAAAGACAGTTTTAGGATTGTTGATGGTTCAGCATCCATTATAGCTGCATTAGAGGAACTAAACCGTGCATTCCAAGCAAAATCAGCGACAGTCTCTGGCATGATTGAAGCATCTGTAATGACAGTTGAGCAACTGCTGGTATTGCTACCAGAGGAAAATTACAACAAGATATTTGATGAAGCTGAGAAAAAGGTAATTTCCCTAGATCTGGTGCTTATTGAACTACCACGTATTCGCAGACCCCCCCAGAAGGATCACAGGTGATGGCTCAGCACACCATTCTGCAACAGCTAGAGATTACTACAGAATTTGTGAACACAGTCATAGAACATCTGACAACTAGATTCCATGTAGACAACAATGACTTGAGGCAATATATAGCACTTGAGAACATGATCACATCTGGCATGATTGACAACTCGGTTATAAACTTCTATCCAGAAATCTCTGCACAACGGCTCGAGATTCAGTTGCCCATGTTCAAAGGAACAACAAAAGCAGTATCTCTGAAAGGTGCGAAGGATGCTTACTGTAAAATGCATGAAAAAAGCCAGCAGGTGTTTAGTGAAGTGTTTCTTCTCATGAAAATTTTGTTTGTATGTCTAGTATCCAGCTGCGAATGTGAACGCAGCTTTTCTGAATTAAGACGGTTGAAGACGTGATTAAGGTCAACTATGTCTTAGTGCCGCCTCAACCATGTGGCAGTTTGTCACACTCACAAAGATGAGGTCGACAAGATAAATATAGAAGAGCTTATGAAAGAATTCATAAACAGATCATCACAAAGGAGGTCTACGTTTGGGAACATGTAGACTAGAGGACCACATGAATCATACTTCAATGAAAAGTATGAATAATTAAGTGCTGCATTGTATTCACGTGTAATTTTCAAGAGTTCGCTGAGACATTTTAATTATTTTTATCAAACAACATGAACAGTTTTTCAGTAGATATAAACTTATCAAGGGTAATTACTAATTTTATTAATATTTGAAAAACGTAATTCATACAAAGAAAGTTATTAGTAACCTTGTCAAGTATCATGGCCATCTTTTTACTGTGCAGTATAAAAATAGTGTGCAGGAATAAATTCATGTGGCAGTTAATTTGTGACACATTTGTCTTTATTCTATTAACATTTTGAAAACTGTTCACAACACCTCATACAAATCTACATGGAAACCTTGAAGTATCGTGGCAACATGATTACTCTGTGACTGCATGTTTACAGTTTTCAGGTTCACGTAATCAGAGATTACCAATTTGAAAATTGAAAAATCCACATAAATGGTTGCAAAAATCATCCCCTCTCTCGGGTGTAAAAAATCTACGCCCCTGGAAGCAAGTTAAAAATATCCTCGACTTTTAAGTGTATTTGTTAGCAACTGACGTAAAACTCACTCAATTTTACGCCATAGGGTTGTTTACGGCATGGCCAGGTGAATAAGGCACTCGACTATTAATCTGAGGGTCACGGGTTTAAATCCCTGTCACACCAAACATGTTCGCCCTTTCAACTGTGGAGGCGTTATAATGTAACGATCAATCCCACTATTCGTTGATAAAAGAGTGACCCAAGAGTTGGTGGTGAGTAGTGATGACTAACTGCCTTCCCTCTGGTATTATACTGCTAAATTAGGGACGGCTGGCGCAGATAGCCCTCGAGTAGCTTTGTGCAAAATTCAAAACAAACAAACAAACATGTCTGAGACGCAGAGGCAGAATTCTGTCTTCTGAAATTAAACTTTAATCTAATATAATCTGAACAATCTTTCAATATTCCACAGGACTCTAACATTATTAGTGTGTTACTTAAAGCAACCTACTTAGAAATGATTAATTTATGTTTACTTGTGTGATCGTGTAAAGTAAATCATAAGAGAACTGATTGTTTGTTTTTGTGCTTTTCGCGAAATTCAAAACAAACCAAACCAAGGTTGTTTACATAAAAATAATCAGAAAAATATTTTGATAAAGTGTCTTATGAGTTTTAAGGTTGAGAATATTAACCACTTTGTTTTCGTTTTTGTTAGAGTATTTGCTCTTGCTAAGTAAGATAGAATGTTTTGTGCATTGAATTTAAACAGTGTAGTATAGCTAACCAATTTCTTTCGTTTATCCTGACTTTAAAAAGTCACATCAACAATATCTTTGTTTAGTGCTAAGTATGTGGTTTTGGTAAAACAAGTTTGTTTGTTTTTTCATTTTATAATCACTAAAGTAGGGTACATTATTTGTTTGACGTTGAACACAAAACTACACAATAAGCTATTTGTTCTCTGCCCACCGTAGATATCAAAACCTGATTTTCAGTATCGTAAGTCCACAAACTTATCGCTGAGCCACCTGGGGGTAACAGGGTAATTAATTTAGTAAATCCAATTAAATAAAATAGAAATTAACAGTAAGTATACTGCTATTGATTTTATAACTAGAGGTATAAAATTAATTGTTTTTGTGATCAGTAAGTTTATTTTACCCAGTATTATTGTTTTCTCATGCAAATTAACTATTCATTCGCTTATTGTTTTCAATGCATGTTGTGATAATAACTGAATGAGTCAGAACTGTTAAAAAGAAGTTAACATTTTAAAATATACAAGTTATTTATATATGTTTGCATGAAAATAGTTTGTACCTTGTACATTTATACAGGACAAAATATACCTCATTATTCAAGCAACCGATTCTCCCTATCAGAATCTCTCCCAGTTTTTTCCTCAGAGCAACGATTTCATCCACAGCGCCCGAATCAGTGGAGGTAACGTGTTAGTCCATTGGTAAGTATAAACATTTGATCACGCGCTGTTACAATACTTTATCTTTACAATAATGTGTTCTAATGTGTATATGTGTTCTGGTTTGATACTGATTACCAATTGGTTAGTTTTGTGAACTTATAATATAAAACAACCTTTACGATCAATCAACTCTTAAGTTACTTGTTTAGTGCGATTTTCTGATGATGTATTAGACAGTCTAAAATTTCTTGTATTCGTAATAGCAATAAATAAGTCGTTCATTTATTATATTTATTTGTAGGGTTTTTATTAGTTATAATCTGTATAATTTGTAAAAGGGGAACAGTGAGTGTCCAACAGTACAATGAAAGAAGTTACATATGCCACGAGCAGTATATTTCTTTGCGTCATTTAATTCGAATGTAGACACTATATAAATGTTCTTTTTGAACATGACTGAGCTGTAACGCCATTTTGTCTGTTAAATTATCTTATCACACAACTAATAAGCATGTAAATTGTGATTATAAAAACGTAAGAAAATCCCACTGAAGCCTTACAGTTCGTAGTGTTAATTTTGTGGAAGATTATGTTATAATTAAAAGATGTGTGACACTTAAAAATCACTTACATACGTCTGCAATATACAATATCAACAATTCAACGGTAACTTGTCGTTTTCGTCATGCAGAGCTATATAATGGGCTATCTGCTGTGACCACTACAGATAATCGGTTCCCAGGTTTTAGCTTTGTAAATCTGTAAACTTACTGTTAACACAACGACAACTTTGGTTCTGATACTTTTCTTTAACTGTTGTGTTGTTCAGTGTAACGTGTAATAATAACACCTTATAAACTGGTATGGATTACGAATATAAATTACTGTGTGTTTAATTAATTCCCTTCTCATTAAAGACGTTCGAACAAAAGACAGCTGTTCTAAAAATGAAACCTCTAAGGTCTAAATTAGACTGCATAATATCAAATTATGTCGCTTTATGCAGAATCTTAACGGGCGTACTTTAGGTTAGACAGAAGGCAACTGATCCTTCTTTGTTTAATCTCATTTGTTTATTTTTGGAATAATATACATATATGTTCATGTAGAAAATGTGTAATTTGGAAATAATGTGGAAATCAGAGCAGACTATCGTTAGTAAACATTGTCCTCCTCCCACAATTTGAATTCTGAAATGACGTAATATTTTTGAATCTAAAAAAATCTAATTTTAATCAAAAAGCTATACTTTTTGAACTAAGATCTGCCAATGTCTTACGCTCACAGGTAGTCCATACAAGTAGTATGTAGAAGTCCAGAAGGAGGACTTTAGATTGGGTAAAAATAAATTTATTATAAGGTGGCATGCTTGTCAAAAACAATTTTAGAATTTTAAAGTAAAAGAAACATTCGATTTATCCTTGTGTCTAATTCTGTCTATTTATATATTTTTTTTCGATTTGTAGTTGTATGAATTAGGCAATATGTATACATTCTCTTTTCAATGTTTTTATAAATATGATACAAATATATAATAACATAATGTTTCCAACTTGAAACTGTTTATCCAGGTAATCTCAACTCTCCAAAAACAAAGCGAATGATTTCAAACCAGTTTTATATTATTTAAATTATAAAAATGAAGAATAATTGTTTTAAGGAACCAGATTAGGTTACCAGTCGGTTTGTAAAAACATTTAACTTAACGTTTAAGCCGCAGGCATAAAACGTGCTTGGAATAATCTTCTGTATGAATTGCCGCGTTTGTTTGTTTTGGTCCGGCATGGTCAGGTGGGTTAAGGCGTTCGACTCGTAATCCGAGGATCGCAGGTTCGAATCGCAGTCGCACCAAACATACTCGCCTTTTCAGTCGTGGGGGCGTTATAATGTTAAGGTCAATCCCACTATTCGTTGGTAAAAGAGTAGCCCAAGGGTTGGCAGCGGGTGGTGATGACTAGTTGCACTACTAAATTAGGGACGGCTAGCGCAGATAGCCCTTGTGTAGCTTTGCGCGAAATTCAAAATAACAATAACATTGTTTTTTTAATTTTTATAAACGCGTCTCCCAATGGTAAATCTAAAAATTTATAACGCTAAAAACGGTTGCAGTACACGTGGTTGACACAGCACAAATATCCCTTTGTGTAGCTTTGCACCTAACAGCAAGTAACCCCTAAAAACGACTAGAATAGGCTGTACATCTAATTCCATCGTACCATTCTAATATGTAGTTAAATAGCTAAGAGTCCAAACTTGCAGTGAAAAACTGACAAATTCTATCACACAGACAGTTAGGTTTAAATTGATTAGATTGTTGCCATTGAGATTCAAATAAACTGTGTAAGAAAAAATAGAAATTCCAAAAAATGCATGATAAACTATTCCGGAACATAGATGTCTTAAAATTGGCCGTTTTATTGAACATGAACCGATTCAAAACTAATTTACAAATTTTATGTACGTACCCTTCTCCGTGGGTCAACTATAAATTCATGGGCTTACAACTTTAAAATCTAGGGTTCGATTTCCCACTGGGAACAGAGTTCAAATAGCCCATTGCATTGCTTTGTATTAAGAAAACAACAACTTAAGTACATGTACATGTAATGTTTCTATTGTTTTCCGATAGAAAATATAGGAAGTCCATAATGCTGACACAAAGTAACAGACAGGAAATCAAAATTCGAAATAGTTCTGAAAGACAAAAGAGGTACAGTAACATAACAACAAAGAAGCGCGTTAATGTATTTTACAGTAGACATTCCAGTCAAAGAGAAAATCAGATGCTACTATATTTCAATTCTATTTTTATTTAACTGGTGAACTCTACTACTTATTTGTAAGTTACGTATCTTGTAACTGATTACATACTTACTGCTTTACTTATATGATTGCTCTTTTAAGGTCAAAAACAAGCACGATTATTTCACATATTCACGTAAAGCTACAGTTAATCTAGCCGTTCCTAATTTTGAATTGATAGATCAGATAGAAGGCAACTAGTCAACAGCATCCAATGCAAGCTCTTTGGCTACTCTACTGAGATAGTAGGATGTGCCTGTTACTCTTATAGCACACTCACGAAGATAAAGTGTGGAGTGCAGTTTTCCGACAAATGCACGATAACTATAGATTCTAGAATTCACAGTTCACCACGTTAACCACTAAATCACGCTCGGCCTGAGAACAGGCAAGAGATCCTGCTATATGTAGTTAGCAAGCGGTAATCTAAGTTCATTCTGTTCTAAGAAATAAAATCCCTCTTAATCAAAATGTAAAGAAACCTTACTATATTAAATTTCCGAAAAGCAAGAAGATAAAGCTAGGAACCTATAAATGTAAATATAACATAAATATGATGTGATTGCATCATAGTGAATTTTTTGGTTTATATTCCTGTGTATTATACCACCAAATCGCACTGCGAGCTGGACAACAGTAATTCGCCATCTTTTAGATACATGTGACACACATTCACTTAAACAACCACCATCCAGGCTTCCTTGGAGCAATAAGGGTACAGCTATCATCGAAATACAATAGATATTAAAGGATATAATCATACAACTTTTGGAAAGTGCTTCGCCATAATCAATATTCATCATCAGAAAGAAAGCAGGCATCCTAAGGTTCTATGTTTATATTTTGGTTTGAGACAATAAATAGAGTAATTAACGTTGATACATTTCCGTTTATGTGAACAGAAAAATGTCTGAATGCACTTAAAGGATGCTCAGTGATTCATCACTTTAGACCTGAACTCCTGAAACAGTCAAGTCAAACTTGATAAAATCCGGCCCAAAACTGCCGTCAACACTCGATATTTTCTTTGTTACGTGCTTGACACTTTCGAGTATCTGATGAAGTCCATCTTGAGAATGATTGACTTGGAAGATTTCTAATCTAGTTATACTGTTTACAGCAAACATTTACCAAAATGAGGTAAACTATGACAGAGATTTGTTGTTTTTATATTGCAAAGAATAGCATGTTATATTTGGTTCCTCGCATAGAGATGGAAGAAGGCTGTCAGCATGTGTTGTTCGTTATCAAACTTCTTGAAGAGTTTGAAGTTTCTCCATTAATCAGTACATTAGCACAAGCTGACATTGATTGTGTGTGTTTTTCTTATAGCAAAGCCACATCGGGCCATCTGCTGAGCCCACCGAGGGGAATCGAACCCCTGATTTTAGCGTTGTAAATCGGGAGACATACCGCTGTACTAGCGGGGGGCTGCTGATGTTGATATGTTGGACTTGTTGGCCAAATAGTGGATAATATGCTTCAGAGCATCTGATGAAACCCATAAAGGAACTCATTTCACTAGCGTCGTGCATAGTGTGTGTGGTATAGACGATGAACTTATTACTTACAAAGTTCTTTAATTTTAATTGAATCAAACTGGTAAGAACATTTAATGTTTATCCTGTACCGAAACAGAAGTCAACTGTTTTTTGCTGAACATAATTGTTTGAGAAATACATCTGTGGGCTTAATGTATGATCTATCCACAATGTTATAACGATTCTGCTTTCTGAAAAAAAAATCCTCCAACGTGTTACACAAGAGAGGTTCCATCTGTTCACTGTAGTTAGTTAAAAATATGTCCACTTGCGGGGTAGCAGTAAGTTTGTTTATTGCATTACAACACTAAATGTGGGGCTCGATTCGTCGTGGTGGAGGCGCACAGTCCATCGTGTACCCTTGCACGGAAATAACAATAACATTTTGTTTTCCTCTCTGGAACAGCGGTGATGTTTACAATACTAAACTGCGGAGTTATAATCTCCGTAATGGACAGAGCGCATCATGTAACCTTGTGCTAAAAAAACAGGACAGGACTAATTAAAATTTGATATTCTGTATAAAGGTCCGGCATTCAGTTAGCACAGTTGATCCGTCATAATTCTTGGGAAGAATAGATTTTTTTTTTTTTTAAAACCATGTTCGGAAATTTAAAGGAAACACAAATCACTCTCTCGCAGCTAATGAAGAAACTACAGAAATATATATTTCTAGGTATAGTATAATAAAATGTTTTTTTTTTTTCCGAAAGTATTACCATCATAACTATACAGTTCGCAGCAATAAAGAAAAAAATTGTCATTGCCATTCCTGGCGGGATGTAATTACATTACTAAATTATAATATGAAGTGTGTCTCAAATAATGTCCAGTTAAAAAGTAGTAGTCGTTGCTACTGCACGCAGAAACTGAGGGCATCAAAATATATGTCTTTGTTATTTGATGTACAAGTTTTTTTTGTTATTTTTCTCTTATGTGGTTAGTTGCATATATATCCTCCACTATTTTTATTTTATCATTTATTTAGTATTATAACGCCCTCATTAAACATAATTTTATATTACCCATTGATCGATGCTTTGATCCTCTTATCATTTCTCTTATAATTTCATTTTGCTCAGCATGGCCAAGTGGTTAGGGCGTTTAAATCATAATCTGAGATCACGAAATTCCCGCCCCACCAAACATGCTCGTCCTTTCAGCCGTGGGGGCGTTATAATGTTAGTCAGTCTTAATATTCGCTGGTACAAGAGTAGTCAAAGAGGTGGCGGTGAGTGGTGATGATTAGTTGTCTTCCATCTAGTTTTATACAGCTAAATTAGGGATGGCTAGTGCATATAGCCCTCGTATAGCTTTACGTAAAATTCAAATCAAACGGTCTCGCATTTTTATCGGTCCTTAAATGTACAAACTCTGTAGAGTGTGAGAGTTTCTCATTTTAACAAATAAATACGTGTCACAAAATACAAGTTATGTTTTTAGATGGCAAAACAGTCGTGTTATGCACACAAGTTTGAATTTGGAAGATACAGTTTGTGTTGTAGAATAAACACTTGTGTTAATTTACAACACAAGTTGTTTTTACAGTGTGATGACAAGAATGTTGTCAAATAGGTGTTTCAAATTATGCTCTAGTTTATGACTGCAAGACACGCGCACGTACGTAATGAATTAATTCTGATTTTATGAACAAGTAAACGAAGATTATATCTACAGAAGTCTTGAATTCGATAATTATATATAATGCTGCATAATGACATTTAGTGCACACGATTATATGGTTTGTCCAGAAGTTATGAATATATTCCCAGTCTTTAAAGATTTTGTGGGCACTTTATAACAATAAACATTATAAGCCATTGTTTTAAAATGTTAATATTTCTGTAGCTTAGCAGGTATGTCAAGAAGTGTAACAGTGGCTGCAGCCTATGTTATGAGTGTAACGTCACTGGACCATAAGGATGCAATGAAAGTTATCCGAGGGGCTCGAAACATGGCAAACCCTAATTTAGGTTTTCAGAAACAACTTCAAGACTTTGAGTACAGAAGAATTTCAGAAGTAAGTTGCCATACTGAATATGAAAAAGGACAGCAAAATAGTTGTTGCGTATAGTTCTTAAGGTATATAGAACTTTCAGAGGATACTGTTTATATGTTGATATGGAGGCACAAAAAACACAAGATAATATATGACAGAAGCACAACTTATGTATGGGAACCTCATCGAATAATTGCCACAGATAACAATTTAAATGACATGAAATGTCCAAAGTAAAGTTGCCACACGTATTGTTTAAAATACGAAGCATTCACAGTCATCACATGTGGCAATGTGGAAAGTTATCCGAGGGGCTCGAAACATGGCAAACCCTAATTTAGGTTTTCAGAAACAACTTCAAGACTTTGAGTACAGAAGAATTTCAGAAGTAAGTTGCCATACTGAATATGAAAAAGGACAGCAAAATAGTTGTTGCGTATAGTTCTTAAGGTATATAGAACTTTCAGAGGATACTGTTTATATGTTGATATGGAGGCACAAAAAACACAAGATAATATATGACAGAAGCACAACTTATGTATGGGAACCTCATCGAATAATTGCCACAGATAACAATTTAAATGACATGAAATGTCCAAAGTAAAGTTGCCACACGTATTGTTTAAAATACGAAGCATTCACAGTCATCACATGTGGCACGTAAAGCATGTAAAGCGTTAGTCGATAGATGTATGTATATTATTTAAAGTACCTGAAGGTTTTAGTTAATAGCTGTATCTTATTGAAAGTATTTAAAGCTTTTAGTTGATAGCTGCATGTTATTTAAAGTACCTAAAGCTTTTAGTCGATAATTTTATATATGTTATTTAAAGTATCTGAAGCTTTTAGTGGATAGCTGTGTGTATGTTATTTAATGTACATGAAACTTTTACTGGATAGTGGTATGTATGTTATTTAAAACACCTGAAGCTTTTAGTGGACAGTTGTATGTCTTTTAAAGTACCTAAAGCTTTTAGTCGATAGCTGTATGTTATTTAAAGTACCTGAATCTTTTAATAGATAGTTGTATGTATGGTATTTAAAGTACCTGAAGCTTTTAGTGGATAGCTGTATGCTATTTAAAGTACTTGAAGCTTTTAGTGGACAGTTGTATGTCTTTTAAAGTACCTGAAGCTTTTAGTCGATAACTTTATATATGTTATGTAAAATATCTGAAGCTTTTAGTGGATAGCTGTGTGTATGTTATTTAATGTACATGAAACTTTTACTGGATAGTGGTATGTATGTTATTTAAAACACCTGAAGCTTTTAGTGGATAGTTGTATGTTATTTAAAGTACCTGAAGCTTTTAGTGTATAGCTGTATGCTATTTAAAGTACTTGAAGCTTTTAGTGGATAGCTGTATGTTATTTAAAGTACCTGAAGCTTTTAGTGGATAGCTGTATGTTATTTAAAGTACCTGAAGCTTTTAATGGATAGTTGTGTGTATGTTATTTAAAGTACCTGAAGCTGTTAGTGGATAGTTGTATGTTATTTAAAGTACCTGAAGCTGTTAGTGGATAGTTGTATGTTATTTAAAGTACCTGAAGCTTTTAGTGGATAGCTGTATGTTATTTAAAGTACCTGAAGCTTTTAGTGGATAGCTGTATGTTATTTAAAGTACCTGAAGCTTTTAATGGATAGTTGTGTGTATGTTATTTAAAGTACCTGAAGCTGTTAGTGGATAGTTGTATGTTATTTAAAGTACCTGAAGCTTTTAGTGGATAGCTGTATGTTATTTAAAGTACCTGAAGCTTTTAGTGGATAGCTGTATGTTATTTAAAGCAACCTGAAGCTTTTAATGGATAGTTGTGTGTATGTTATTTAAAGTACCTGAAGCTGTTAGTGGATAGTTTTATGTTATTTAAAGTACCTGAAGCTTTTAGTGGATAGTTGTATGCTATTTAAAGTACTTAAAGCTTTTAGTGGATAGCTGTATGTTATTTAAAGTACCTGAAGCTTTTAGTGGATAGCTGTATGTTATTTAAAGTACCTGAAGCTTTTAATGGATAGTTGTGTGTATGTTATTTAAAGTACCTGAATCTTTTAATAGATAGTTCTATGTATGGTATTTAAAGTACCTGAAGCTTTTAGTGGATAGCTGTATGCTATTTAAAGTACTTGAAGCTTTTAGTGGATAGTTGTATGTTATTTAAAGTACCTGAAGCTTTTAGTGGATAGCTGTATGTTATTTAAAGTACCTGAAGCTTTTAATGGATAGTTGTATGCATGTTATTTAAAGTACCTGAAGCTGTTAGTGGATAGTTGTATGTTATTTAAAGTACCTGAAGCTTTTAGTGGATAGTTGTATGCTATTTAAAGTACTTGAAGCTTTTAGTGGATAGCTGTATGTTCTTTAAAGTACCTGAAGCTTTTAGTGGATAGCTGTATGTTCTTTAAAGTACCTGAAGCTTTTAATGGATAGTTGTGTGTATGTTATTTAAAGTACCTGAAGCTTTTAATGGATAGTTGTATGTATGTTATTTAAAGTACCTGAAGCTTTTAATGGATAGTTGTATGTATGTTATTTAAAGTACCTGAATCTTTTAATAGATAGTTGTATGTATGGTATTTAAAGTACCTGAAGCTTTTAGTGGATAGCTGTATGCTATTTAAAGTACTTGAAGCTTTTAGTGGATAGTTGTATGTTATTTAAAGTACCTGAAGCTTTTAATGGATAGTTGTATGCATGTTTTTTAAAGTACCTGAAGCTTTTAATGGATAGTTGTATGTATGGTATTTAAAGTACCTGAAGCTTTTAGTGGATAGTTGTATTTATGTTATTTAAGGTACTTGAAGCTTTTACTAGATAGTTGTGTGTATGGTATTTACAACACCTGAAGCTTTCAGCGGACAGCTGTATGTACGTTGTTTAAAGCCCCTGAAGCTTTTAGTGGATAGTTGTATGTTATTTAAAGTATATGAAGCCTTCTGTAGACAGTTTTATGTGTAGTATTTAAAGCACTTGAAGCTCTTAGTTGATAGTTGTTTATGCAGTTCTTGGAGCACGAAATATTTTCACACATTTAACACATCATATAAACACAAGAATTCTCAAATATATTGCATTTAATCTTAGACCCACTCTTACGAATTTTAGAACAACTTGCCAATTACTGCTATAAACATAAATCTTTATTTTGCTTGTATAAACACGCCTAGATTTTCCATGTGCAATTATATATATATATATGTGTGTGTGTGTGTGTGTAATGATTTTTATTACATAATAGATGGATATAATAATTATAACTTAATTCCAATTAACTCTTGTTATTTGATACATTGTTAAGACATACAAGTGCCATCTGTGACTATATTCACTTGTGCGATTTAGTGACGTAGATTTAAAAAAGGAGTACACGGTTTATATGGAAGTGAATTGGAGGGTTTCACTTGTATGTAGTTTTGGACCATTTTTCTTGTTTTTTATTATAATATTGTTTAACAAAAAAAGGGTTATATATAGGTTCGATATAGCTTCATGTGGTTTTTCGTGCTGATGGTCTATATATGAAATCATTTACCTCAACACATTCTCGATGCGTTTTCAAATGATTTAACAGGTTTTAAATATATCTATATTTATTGAAGTTCAAACCGTTTGGAGAGAAATTTCTGCAATTGCATATTTTCAGAGTAAACAGCGATTTTGTTATAGGCAGACTACTAAATTAGTGTATCAATAGAACCAAATCAGTACTTTTAAATATTCTATAACTATTGACTTAGAGCGTTAGTGTTCGCCCGGTATGAATTAATTTAATGCTATGTCAAATATTAGCAAATATACTGGAATAGCAATAGATTATGACATTTTTTACTTGCTTCTTTTATAAACGTTACGAAGTTTATGTTAGTGTACATATAACTAACACTTACGTTTCGTATGTTTATACAGGAAAGAAAACGATTGAGGTACAAATATTCGCATCAGTCGCTCGAGCAAGACGAAAAGATATGTCGGAAATTAGTGACGAACTATAACAAATAATCGAAAACTTTGAATACTCGCTTTTCACCACGTCAATAATAATAATAAAAAATTCTGAGGGTGATTCATCAAGTGTCCACAGAATCTTGTATGCGCTGTTAAATAACACTGGGGAACACTCATTTTATTGCATTTAAAAAAAGACCTTTCTATAGTCAATTTGAGTTTGTTGATTTCAAATCTGAAGTCGGTTTTTGTCTGCAAGCTACAGATTTTATGCAATTTGATATTTTTATTTATTTTTTAAGGCAGACCATTGCGTTTTCCTTTGGTCCAGTCTCGAAGCATTTCCTCACAATTGTGGCACACAACATGAGGAGCCCATTGCTTGTCTTGATCACCAAGATGAACTTCAAAATATGCCTTGTAGGCACGCTTGACAAACGAGGATATGTTACGTCTCTGACGATTGAGTGTGTAGCATCCACATATGTAGCAGAAGGCATCAGGCTTGTTTCTGCAATGATATCTATTTTTGGAAGCCATGCTTGATCTGAAAAAAAAGAAGAATGATCAAAATATTAGAAGCTATCTATATATATGGACGTGAAAATGCTTATACATGGTTTACGCAAGTTCACATTTGTACAATTTCATTAACCTCAAATTGCATACAAACTAGAGCTTGTAGAGAAAAACTAATTTCAGATTTGAAATCAGCGCCTAAAACTCCTTCAGAATCAGTTAAAATATCCAATGCAACTCAAAGTTACTGAAAAAGTGTTCCCCAGTGTAATTTGTTTGTTTGTTTTGGATTTCGCGCAAAGCCACACGATAGCTATCTGCGCTAGCCGTCCCTAATTTAGCAGTATGACTCTAGAGGAAAGGCAGCTAGTCATCACCACCCACCGCCAACTTTTGCGTTACTCTGTTAGCAATGAATAGTAGGATTGACCGTCACATTATAACGCCCCCAAAACTGAAAGGGCGAACATGTTTGTTGGGATGGAGAATCGAGCCTGCAACCTTCAGGTTGGAATCTAGTGCCCTGACCCCCAGGCCACGCCGGGTCACGATATTTAATAAGTTCCTCTGTCCTTGAAAAACAACTGTCAGAAATATTGTGGCATGTGGTAACCATGTAAACCATTCAAATATCTGTACAAAGTTCTATAAAAATAACTTTTCTTTTATCTTCATTTGTTAATAGGCTGTAATACCAATAAATATCAGCAATGCAAGACTTGTGAAATAATATAAATATTGCAATTGAACTTTAATTAAAATAATATATATATATTAAAAACTTATTATTCTTTGATGGCTCTCTCTACTGATAGATTTAAATATTCACTATTTTATTTTCAAGACAGACTGAAAGACAACAGAAATTGAATATCATAGCACAATGTATACTTATTTTTTTAAATGAAAAGAACAGCATATAACGCCATCTCTGGAACTCACTGGGAATAAAGATACCGTATTTTCCGGTTAATAAGCTGAGGTCAATTTTCAGCTCTAAAAATGAGGGTTTTTGCTTATTACCGCCCAATAAGCCGAAGCCATTTTTAAGAAGTGACAAGTTTCTTCAAAATGATTTCTTAGTCTCGTTTCAGCGTCAGCATGCATGTTGTGTGTGATCATTGGCGTTCTGTAGTAAAGCAGAACGTGTCGTATTGAGACAGAGATGGAATCAATATGTCATTCGTTATTGGCTCCACTCACTGTAATTAGGTAACCAATGAAATTCCAGAAACAACGTTTCACTGTAGTCTTAACGTGCTTTGCTGATGGGACAAAATTACCGCCTATAGTAATTTTCAAAAGAAAAACATTTCCTAAGAAGAAGAAATTTCCGAAAGGAGTGATCGGCCAATAAGCCGACCC
Organism: Tachypleus tridentatus; assembly: GCF_004210375.1. NCBI lineage: Eukaryota > Metazoa > Arthropoda > Merostomata > Xiphosura > Limulidae > Tachypleus > Tachypleus tridentatus. The sequence continues at coordinate 53,736,023 of NC_134825.1, forward strand.
CCAAAAATCAGGTCCAAAATTTAGGGTCAGAAATCCGGCTTATTAGGCGGAAAATACGGTAATTGTTAACGCCCCTCCTCCACAAAAAAGGAATGTCTTAAAAATTACAAGTTAAACGCCTATATATTAAAAAATATATCTAACTTCTTCCCATTGAACACTGATATTATCCAAATAAAAAGTGAGACGCAGACTTATTCCAAGTATCAATTAAAAATAGTTATTCTGGCCTAGAGACTGAAATACACCTATGGTGGCTTAGAAGTGTGTTTTATTATAGTAAAGCCACATCGAGCTATCTGCTGTGTCCAGCGAGGGGGAATCGAACCCCGGATTTTAGTGTTATAAATCCCTAGACTAAACCGTTGTCCCAGCAGAACACGTAGGAGTAAATCGTAGACACTTGGAATAAGTCTGCGTCTCACTTTTTATTTGGATAATATCAGTGTTCAATGGGAAGAAGCTAGATTGAGCAAACAGTATAGTACAGCTGATCATATTTTAATTTGAAATGTATTATTGATTTAAATATTCTCCGTGACAAACTTTGCATGCTGTCTCTTACTTTAGCAGTGATTGATTATAAAGAATGAAGATAGTCAACAACATCTTCCGCCAAATCTCAGACTACTTTTTTACTAATGAATAGTGGGGTCAACCATAACATTATAATACTCCTACAGCTGAAAGGGAAAGATATTTGGTGAAGAGGATTTGAACCTGTAACCCTCAGATTACGAGCCAATCACCAGGCCTTGCGGTCTTATTTTTTACCTGAAAACGGTTGGCTCTGTTTAACCGCATTGCTCTTTGGTGCAAACTATTAAAGCGGTGTATTAAATAGAATATAGTTAATGTTATTTATAACTTGTATTAGAATGATAGTTAATTATTAGTTAGATTTGCCTCGCAATTTGTGGAGTGTTCTTATAGTAATCCGTGATGACGAGAAAATCCACTTGTAGAGAATTATATATTTAAAAACGGCTGGTATAGGTAGAGAAAGCACTAGTGGAGGAGGAACCTCTAACCTTCAACCTTCAAACATGTGGTCAGCTACCGGTCAGTAACTCTTTCTTTCTTTGTGAACCTGACGATGACCGAAGAAGGTCGAAACGTCGTTCGCTTCTCTACTAGTGCTTTCTCTATACCAGCCGTTTTTAAATACATAGTTCTTATAGTAATATTGATGTTTGGTAAGAAAAATTCATTTACCCAGTTGCTTTTTCACTGTTCTTGAATGAGTTGGTTGAGATGATTTCAAAGGCTTATTACGGATTAACAAACCTCTCTGGCACGCTCATTTCCTTCAAGACACAAACAATATCGAGACTTACTTTTATTTATTATTTACTGCTAGTGATGTTATTCCGGTGCAGTCCCTAGCTCAACTTCAAGCTGCACTTAATGATATGTATTGCGAAATCTGGAATCTCGAAGTCGTTGCTTTCGAGTAGTTATTTTCGGTAAATATGAAGTCAAACACATTTTTTGCTCGTAATGGTGAAAAGCTCTTTGTTGCAGGTGATTGTACTCACTTCGATATCATGTTTTCATGTAATGTTTACTTTACAAAAACCAAAGTGTAACGTTTGACAAGCTAGAAAGAAACGTGTCTAACCCAAAGAAAAATCTTACAAAATGTGGTCGTTCAATTTACAGCCAGTAATAACTATTTGACAGCATGGTTGCATCTGTTCTTTCGTATACGTCGGAAGTCAGGGGTTGTAGAAGTTCTGAGATTTTTAAATCACAATTCCTGCAGCTTTTGAAGTTATTGTGTTTCAAAAGTAACTGTAGTGCTTATTGCGAATTAGCTCATTATCCAGACAATTTGTTTATCATAGCTAACTAGATGGTAGTTTTATGGAAGGTAATTTGTGATGAATTATTTGCCTTATAAAAGTTTGTTTCAGATGCACGAAAGAGAAAATTTTACTCTGAATGATCGTGTTTGGTTGAAAATACTTTGAATAATTGTACCTGGGGCATGTTAATTATCAAAGGTTGTCAAAGAAAGATTATTTGACTATTTGAAACACTTCTGGTGTGAAAAAAAACTTCTTCACCGAAATTTTTTAAATAAAGAGCCAGACATTGTTTTGAGAAGTATCTATGTATCTTATTTGTTGACATGTGGAGGTGTGTTATAACAAAGCCACATTGGGCTATCTGCTGAGCCCACCGAGGGAAATCGAACCACTGATTTTAGCATGGTATATCCATAGATTTACTGCTGTACCATCGGGGGGGGACACCTGTAGAGGTTTCGTAATCGATTTAGATGCTTAAACCATAAAATTATCGAAGATGATCATTTCTGGGATATTTTCAAAAATCCAAGGGCGATAGAATTCGAGATTTTTGTGAGCTGAGTAAGTTGTGCCACTAGTAATAAAGACCCAATTTGACTGGATTCCATTAATAATACAATTTTCGTTTTTCCATCTAACTACTATACACTCCAGTAACTAATCTTTCTCCAACTCTTACCAATTATTTTTTCGCTGTACTTCTGCAGAGCACCTTATTAAATCTAAATACATCAAATCCGTGACCATTCCTTCATTTATGTAACAATTAGGACCTTTAGAAAAAGATAACGTAATATATACTCAAGGTATATAGGACTTTTGGCGAGTCCATTTTGGCTTTCAAATGTGATATCATATTTCACCAATTGATTTTGTAAAGCTTCTGTCAGGCCTATAATTTCCAGGGCAACTGTCATCATTCCTCTTGAAAGTAGAAATAGCATTAGAAACTCTTCAGTCTGTAGGTATGCTCACTCACTTTAAGTTGTTTGCGTAACATGTATATAATGCATAACCAAAAATTGGTTTCTGAAAATCGACATAATACAATCAAATAATTTATATTAACAACAAAAATGTATTATAAAGTTTTATTTCCATAGATTATTATGAAAGGTGATACTTTTTTGCAAAATTTCAGGAGCTAGAGGAAAACTGTTGCCAAAAATATGGAACGTGACACATACACATATGGGTGAAGAAATGGAGAGCATATCTGCGAAGATATAGAGAGAGATCAATTTTGTCCTTTATTTCTAACATGGCAGCATATAATGAACACGTTGCTCAGTTAGCTCATGAATTCCAGTATCACTACACATTGGGAATAATTGACTGGTCATTTATAAAGGCCATAGTAATCCTCTGAGTGTTCTTATATAGTTGGCTAATTTTCAAGCAAGAAACAGCGTGTTTGGCTACCAAGTTATGCAGAATGTTGTCCCTCCTGTGGAATTTAAGTATCTATTATCTTTCTGTATTCCAGTCTTTATGGCTGGCATCAATCTATCTCTCCCATGTATCACAACATTGGTTGCGAATGAAGATGCTCTACTTGGGTGTGTGTGTGTTTTCATTTAGCAAAGCCACCTTGGGCTATCTGCTGAGTCCATCGAGGAGAATCGAACTCTTGATTTTAGCGTTATAAATTCGTAGACTTACCGCTGTACTAGCGGGGGAATTGCTATATTTGGACGAACAAGAATTTGTAGATATTAATAGTTAGAAAGTTAGTCATAGCCTGTTGGAACGTCTGCTTGATGAAAATTATCCCAGAAACAGCCTTGACCCAATTTTTTATGGATTCGGGGTTTTTGAAACTAGTGATGGGGGATGTAAATAACAAGATATTTGGTTGGAGAAAAAAAGACGATTCAAGAAGTGTGTGAAAAAAGAGACTTAGTCTTAAGAATATTAATCAACTGACCTAAGATTCTGTTTTATAAAGTATAATTTTTGCTGATTATTTGTAACTTTGACGTTATTAAACAGTGTTTAATTTAAAATTTAGTATAAGTAACAACAAATGACTGTTTGTTTGAAATTCGGCACAAATTATTTTAAACCAAAAATATCATACTTATAAATAGTTTAAGATGTTTATTTTTAAGATATTCCATGTCATTATGTAATAATGATGATACTATTACCAGTAAGTTTCGTATGGTACTGAGAAAAGGAGTACAAAATAGTGAGTTAGTGATCATATTTGTTATTGTTGAACGAAAGGGTGTTTAACATTAACAAGCAAATTTATTATCAAGTTATCCGTGAACCTGACGATGACCGAAGAAGGTCGAAACGTTGTTCGCTCCTCTACATAAAAGAATGCTCAATCCATACCAGCCGTTTTTACATATATATTATTAAGTTAGGCATATTTGACATTAGTCTCGGAATATCTGCTCAATTGTTTTTTTCTCCGTAAAGTTAGCCCTACAAGTGAAAGTATCTGTAGGAAACGTTATAAAAGAAAGAAGCTAATTCACTATCATTACACGATGTTAACTTTGCATTGTTTGTACCAAATAATCCAGAACCCATTCAAAGGTAAAACACGTTACAATATAGACAAGTGTTAGTATCTTGGTGAAAATAAAATTTTGACTAAATTTACATTTAAGATGACAGCCAGGACATGAAGCAAAAACGAAATTTGCTAGAGATAATGGAAAAGAAAAAAAGTTTATTGACGTAGGAAGAATCCAAAGATTATAAAGAAAGTATTAGGGAATTAAAAGAAGATCGAAAAGAAGTTTATAAAAAATTAAAATAATATTAAGAGAAAATAGATGATAACTTACACAAGGAGCTAAATAAAGAGATATAATATTTAAAGGAGCATTGAGAATAAGAATAAATCTTATTGAAGACAAGATCAATGCAGCTGTTGGAGATGTGCAGAGGAATTACAACACCAGTTTTGAAGAGGTAAAGAAAAGTTGTAAAAACGAAACTGAATTAGTACTTAAAGAAATCAGTGAGATAGTGAATAATATTACTGATAGGATAAAACACCTAAAAAAGGAATTGATAAATCCAAAGATCAAACCAGCCACATTTCCTTTGCACTTATGAAAGAATTTAAACTTAAGATGTCATAGTAATAAAATACAGCATAGGAGAATCCTTACTGTTAACAATACTGCTTTGCCATAGGTGACGACAGGTCCTTCTTCGAATATTCCAGCAGTGTCACTACCAGAAAAAGTTCAAGAACATTCTTTAAACAAGAAAACAAAGCACTATGATAGAAAAGTACCATTGAAAGCATATTAAGTTCAACTGAAAATAACTTCCAAAGTGAATAGGTGGAATAGTGAACAACAAGTTATTCTTTTTGCTGTCCATTTAAAAGAACCAATTTTAATGGTATTAAAACCACAACAAATATCCAGAATTGGCAGCTGTTTTATCCAATAAATCAGGAGGAAAATGTCAGAATTAAATATATGATGTTCCAGAGTAGAGTTTATAAGACGTTAGCTGAACTTACTGAAAATTTATAAAAGTTTGCCTAATTATCTTAACCCACTGCTCTGTAAAAAATAATGGATACATTGGCACATAGCCTATTTATAGATGTCATGATAGACATAAAAATGAGAAATAAACTGAATCTTTAAAGGGACCTCTCCACTTTGTGATGAAACATAGATCTATTAAAGACGTAATCTAAAAGTTGTAGTTTTATAAGATCAGCTAGTAAAGATAACTGTTATAAATATGTATATATAGCCGTTACAGTTTGTCAGAAATCAACGTTGTTTAATACACCAAAGAAACAATACTTTACAGACGAGTCTTTGAGCACAACCTTGTCAAAGAATAATAAAGCTAATCAGGCATTGGAAAAGTAGAAATTAGTTGGACTTATTGGCTAAGTTCTGCTGAAAATAATTCATCTTCCGTAAGTACATCAGGAAGTTTATTATTTAAAGGTTGTTCGTTTGTTGAATATTACTCAAAGCTACTTGACTGATATCTGTACGAGCTGTCCCTAATTTAAAAGTGGTAGACTAGAAAGAAAGAATCAATTCCATCATTACCTATCACCAATTTGTATTTACCTTTTACCTTTACGTTATAAGGCCCCTACAGATGAAAGGGTGAACATAATCAGTGATGGATGTTGTTGTTTGTAATTAAGTACAAAGCTACAAAAAGGGATATCTATGTTCTGACCTCAACGGGTATCGAAACCTGGATTTTAGCATTGTAAGTCTGTAGACATACTGCTGTTCTACGGAGAGGCTCAGTGATGGAATTAAATCTCGTGACTCACAGATTGCAAGTAGAGTGCCCTAACAGCCAGACCATGCCAGGCTAATTATTTAAAGAAGACAGTTCACAACTCAAAACATATATTGATGGGAGCCTTTGCATTATGTTGATTAACACTGCTTCTGTAGCTACAATAGTTCAACTTGATTTAGTAATGAAAACTAAAAAATTGCTTCCAGTGATGAAGAAAGAAGAGGGAGTGATGCAAACAGAAGGTGGACATAAAGTTCCCCTTACTGGAAGAATCTATAACCAAGTAATCCCTGTGCACAAGACCATTTACTACAGCTGAGATTGAACTACCAATGAAAATAGGGAGGGCAGTCACTCTACCATCCAGAAGTGAAATACTTACACTACAAATTATTAGGAATAACAAGTAGTGTCTAAATCATAGCATACCAAACACTCCAGCATGTCCTGATGAATTAATGGTTTTAACAAATTTTGTGAATTTCAATAATAAAAAATGTCATTATTAGGGTTATGAACACAACAAACCATAATACGTAAGTATGGGTTGGACATTGCAAAATGTGTAGCTATGTAACTAGCACTTGCATATCTGAGAACATCAGAGGTAATCACATTTGAGACAAAATTTAGGAAATTTGATGTCAAATACTCACATAAAAACAGCTTATCACTTCACAAGAGTTTTGGAGTTCTTACAGTTGACCAGTACAAAATATAACTTGCTCATTAAATATCAACATACCTTCTCTATTCGACCTCAGGATGTAGTGCAAACAAATACAATCTATTATAAGATTGATACTGAAAGTGCAAACCCATTACATAAGCCAGACAATTTTCACTTGCAAAACAGGCTGAGGTTTTCAAAGAGGGAACAAAAGTGACAGAAACAAGTACTCATCCTTGAACTTTACCTCCTGCACTTGTGAAAGAGGAGGATGGATTCACAAGACTATGCATGAATTACTTGAAGGTGAATGAAATAAAAAAAAGATGTCTGTACTAAGGATGAATTCTACTTTGGTTTTCAACAATGAATATTCATACTAGATACTGGCAATTGAAAATTTATGATGTAAGAAGTTATGAGAACCTTTACTGCAGAAAATGGATTATGATAGTTTGTTGTATTACAATTTGGATTATTTATGCAGCTGCTACATTTTCTTTGTGTACTACCTTGGAATGTCATACTTATCTACATGGATGACGTAATTATATAGACTTTAGATCATGCTTATGATAGGCTAAGAAAAGTCGTAGATCAGCTGAAGAAAGAGACATAAACTGAATTCCAAGAAGTGTGAACTGCTACATAAGTAGGTGTTTCTTGAAACACACAACACAGAAGGAATGTCTACAGGCCCATCTAAGATTGAATAGGTTCATAACTGGCCAACATTAAAGGGCTTACATGAGCTAAGTTGATTTATTGGACTGTACTCTTAATATCATTTACCAAATTGTGTGAAGTATATATTGTTCCTAAACCAGGAAGAAGAAACTCTATGAAACACTAAACAATGAATTTCTATTCATAATATGGGGTGCCTATGGAACTTCATTCAGATCAGGAATGGAACTCTTGCTCAATCTTGTTTGAAGAAATTTGTCAAATATACTAGAACCACAGCTTTTCATCCATATTCCAGTGGCAATATGGGAGATAAAACAAAACATTTTGAAATTAATTAGCCATTTATGTTGATGAACATAAAAAAAAATTAAGGTTTTGTTGTTTGGCGTTTCATGACGTAAAGCAACGAGGCATCTGCGCCAAACCAACTTCTAAAAAGATAAAATAACAGTAAAACTATTATAAAGTGTAAAAAGGAATAAAGTCAAAACAAAAAACAGTGGCGTAACGTCGGGTAAAAACTTACATAGAATTAAAAAGCCAATGGTCCTTACAAAATTAAAAACATTTTGAAGGTGGACAGTGTCACAATCGAAAATAAAATTGTCCAACGTCAGATAAAAACCCAGGGTAAAAATTCCTTAAATGGTGCCGTTACTCATGGTAATAACCATGACACAACAATAAAATGTGAGCTATTGTGACTTGAGCGTCACACAGACTACACATGGTGCATCAGTCCCAGATAAAAGAAAATGCTGAGTTAAAAAATTTTGAACAATGCGTAGTCTAGTTAGGACATCTTCTTCCTTCCGATCCTCACGGAAACATGACAGCCAAAGTCCAATAGAAGGTTTTTTTTCTGGAAAAGCGTGTCATGATGTTGCTCACTCAAAGTAGACTGACAACTGGTTCGAAGATGAGCTTTGAATACAGGGTTGTGGTCCATGTATGGAACAGGTACGGCAATGATACACCAGAGCAGACAGACTTAGCTGCTATATCAACAAGCTCGTTTTTGCGAATACTGACATGGTCTGGTATCCAGAAAACTGGATATAAGTAGGTGATAAAGAGAAATGGGCCAGTCGGTTCTGAATATTGACAAGAAGATGGTGAGAACTAGCATGAAGCAGATCCAGAGCCAGTAGAGAGCTAAGCGAGTCGGTATAAATAGAACAATTCGCGCACTACTTAGCTTCTATGTGATCCATGGCAAGAGAACGGCGTACAATTCAGCAGTGAACACAGAAACTGTAGAAGGGATTACGTATACAACCATTGAATAACAACAATCCATAGCAGAGTTCACAGAGCCACCTGACTTCGAACCATCTGTATGGATATGGAAGGATGGTTTGAAAGATGTTCGGCAAAGAGAAGACGGTACTTCCAATCGGGAGTATCCATTTATTCAAATAACAGAAAGAAAGGTCACACTTATGGATGGTAATAAACCATGGTGGTATGGGCTGATCAGTGGAGGGCAGGCCCAATTCAGTCAGCTGCACCTGGATACGAAGGCCAAGAGGAACAAACATGTCTAACTTAGAAAGGAAAACACAACCCCAGGTGGGATCCTGTGGTAAAGAACGAAGTTTTAAAGTATACAGTAAAAGCAGTTGCAAACAGTGGATGTGTAGAGAAGGTTCATGAGACTCGGTGTACAAACTCTGAACTGGAGAAATGTAAAAAGCCCATGTGCAAAGCCAAATCCCTAGATAGAGAATGGTTCCAACATATTCAAGGTTGAGGTTCTGGCAGAAGCATAGACCAGAGACCCATAGTCCAGTTTCGACTGAATGAGAGCTATTGAGTTCTGTAGCATAGAATATTGATCTCTTCCCCAAGAGGTGGAAGAGAGGACATAGAGGACGTTCAGTGTTCTTGTACACTTGACACATATCTACTTGATGTGTGGAATGAAAGTCAGCTTACAGTCAAATATAAGCCCCAAGAACTTTGCATCAGGAGCCACAGGAAGCACAACTTCACCGAGGTAGAGTTTGGAATTAGGGTGAATACCCCCTTGGTGACAAAGTGCAGTAAATTGTTTTAGAGAAAGAAAAGGTAAAACTATTTGATATGTTTTCTGCCCTCAGTAAATGATTGAGGCAAGTCTGTAGCTGCTACTCAATAAACCTCATGCTTGACAACTGACACGAGATGTGGAAGTTTTCGACATAGAGTCCATTTGTAACTGTAGAAGGGAATTGTTCAGTAGTGGCATTAATCTTTATAATGAAAAATGTGACACTCAAGGCACAGCCATGAAGAACTTCACATTCCAGTGGGAAAAAATAGGAAAGTGTTGAACCCACACGAAATTGGAGTCACTGGACCATTAAAATTTTCTGATAAAAATAGGCAACTGGCCTTGCAACCCATATGAGTGGAATCTCGCAAAATGCCATACCTTCACGTAGTATTATAAGGCGTCCCAACCTAAGAAAAACAGAAACAAGAAGTTGTTGCTTGGGAAAGGCTTCTCTGATTGACGTTTCAAGCCAAATAATGTGATCTACAATGGAGTGCTGTCGTTAAAACCCACACTGAGTGGGTAAGAGGAGGTTGTTTGATTCGAGGAGCCAAACAAGACGAATGTTAATCATCCTCTCTAAGATTTTACAGAGACAGCTCCTCAAAGCAAGTAGACAGTAGTATGGTAACTGTTCATTGAGAGCATTAAGGTCTAAATGGTCACAGGTATCTCCAAGAAACAGGTAGAGATAACAAATAGTGATGGTACTACCCAAGGAAATATGGATATCTACAGCATCCAAGGGCGTATAGAGTGTCAAAGCCAGAACGGGCACATGCTACTCATCCAGCTGCGCTACCCCTCCATGCACTTTTCCATCACACAATCTGTCATTTCTGTACAAAGAAAACTGTCGAAAGGTGACTATATAGGCAGATTTCAGAAACATTTCCTGTGAGAAGAGACACAGAGGATTATAAGAGCCAATCAAATCCTGAATGTCATCTATATTCGGACGAAACCTCGACACTTCCATTGTATCAAAGTGACCATTTTTATTTAGTTGGAGGAGAACTGGGTGAAGAGCCGTTCTGTTTGTAACCACGTTTTTTCTTTATTGGAAGGAGATCGATCTACCTCCATGGATTCTGCCCTTGGTCGAATAGACAGGTTTCCGTCTATGGACGAAGATTCCAGCAATTGTGGCCCTGAATAAATAATCGTTCTGCTTCTTGGACTCAGAGAAAAAGATGGATTCAAGGAAACACCTCAAACCAGAGCCAAATTAATCAGACCTGGGAAGACACCAGAAGGAGTGGTGGGGACAGAGATGGGAATAGACTCAACTTTTTTATCTATGGAGAGCAAAAGACTCTTCAGATGCTCTGCTGGAGATCCATAGAGGTCAATCTGCATTTCCACTATAGCAGTAGAATGGAGTACATCAGCATATGTCCGAGATGGTGTGGGGGACAATAATTCTGAAGTCTCTGAATAGACTTCAGTCTTCAAGCGCTGCACCTCTTTCTCCTACACCCTATTAAAGTAAGAGTGAGAAAGAGAGGTGTGAATTACTACAGTTAACATAGTGTGGTTCCAGTTGGCACTCTAAGTGTCGTGGTCTTTGCCACCACAGTGAGCACATGTTAAAGAACCATGACATAATGTCTTTGAATGACTGAACTACTGACGCTGGAAACATCTGAGAGGAATGGGAATGTATGGCCATACCTTATAGTTCATATAACGTGCCTTGACCATGGAAGGTAGACTTGGTGATGTAAACTCAAAATTAGAGCATTAAGTAGGCAGCATAATTCCATCCTTTTGAGTGGAGATTTGGTGCACTACAAAAACACCTTGGTTGGAAAAACCAGCGAGGATCTCAGACTCGAGAACGTTCTTCAAGTCCTTCTCGACAGTAACTCCTTTTGAGGAATTCAGGGTAGCATGAGGAGTAACCTGATGGATATATATTCCCAATGCTCTTCGAATTTATGAGGAGTTAAGTGTGTTGTAGTAAGGATGTTTCCACCAAAATGTCTCCAGAGCATAATTTTCTTACTGACTTGAGGAATCTTGCAAGCCACTCTAATCCCTTTGAATAAAAAAGGTAGATATCTCCCCTAAGGATTTTTCAGATAATGAATGCAAAACGAGAAATCTAGGTACAGAAACAGACTGAGATGGTTATTGTTGAACAGGGTTATCCATTCGTGGCCGTTTACCAACTATCGTTTTTTCTCAATTTTATTTATTTATTTTTCAGTGCCCACTGTTCTTACCTACCAACAAGCCCTAATGAGGGGACACACTGCAGTGCCAAACAAGAACATTGCAGCAACTCCAGGGTTTCATGAGCACTATACTCAAACATCAGCATCAGATATAATGTCCACAACACCTGTTGAAAACATCTAACACTGGTGCTTGGTTGATCGTAGCCCAAGTGGCCATGCATCTACAGGAATTCAAAGCCAAAATGGTGTATTAGGGTTGGACTCCTAAACTTCCAAGATCCTACCCTCCCCTTCACAGGTCGTTATGCATGGCAAAAACGTAGGTGGATGTTCAGATCCCAAAGGAGGTAAATTGAAAGTACATAACCTTCTCTGGGAGGTCCCCTTACCACATTCAGGAATCTGCCTCGAGAAGAAAATACGAGATAAATATTTTCCACTACTACTTATGTAGAGGAACTAAAAAATAACATTAATATCATACATTACTTTACTTAGAAAAGATGTATACTCAGCAAGTGATAAAATTAAAATTCACCATGATGTTAATTCTGGTAAGACTGGATTCCATCAAAGTGGCATGGTATGACTGTACAATCTCTGCTGTAAGAAAGGACAAACTCCAAAGTTAAGCAGGTGCTGAAAAGGTCAATATGTTGTACTATAAAGAATTTCTGATGTGGTTTACAGAATCCAGATAAACAAGTGGTTCAAACCAAAGGTCATCTGCTGTGATCATATTTGGAAATATTTTGGGGAGAGGGTGGCAAGTTTAATAACTTTAGAGAAAAACATGCTGACAGAAGGTCAACCTGTTGAGGAGCTGAGGGTTCCTGCAAAAACAACTTCTAAAAGATCCCCTAGGATACAGCTACCAATATATTTGCTTGGCTAATAACTAGGAACAACTTCCCTAGTGGAAGAACAAGAACAGTGTGACGATAAGGGAAAAGAAGTATTTTTATATGACATTTCTGTTCTTTGGCATGAGGTTTACATTTTAAAATTTAGTGATTTATTTTCTGTAACTTTTAGTATGTGTAATATGCTGGTTCTCTTTGAGATTCTATGAGAGAACATAGTATAACACTTGAAATAAAAACAGTTAGAAAAAGCCAATTTAAAATTAACAGCTAGACCCACTACTTATACAAAAAGCTGAATGGAACTTGTTTAAAAGAAGTAACTTTACAGCATTTTAATTAATGTATTTGAACAATCCATACAACATATTTATAACTAGAAGTTTTACTTTTAACACCTTGTCTAGGTATTTATTGAAACAAAGATCTTAGTTGTATCATAATTTGGTTCAAAATAAACTCTTAAGAGAGAAAAACCAGTAACTAGTATAAACAATTCATATTAGAACAATAACATACATGTATACATATAAACTCGACACTGCTTAATTTTCAAATATCACAGTAGTCCAAACAAACAACAACTAACAATATATGTTAACAGATAGTTTTAAATATTTGATCACTTTTATTCTTACCTTGCAACATGTATGACATTAAACTTCAAGCTTCTAAAAGCTCTATAACAAGGTGTGCTGATACAACAATATATTGCAAAGACTAGCGTTAATAGAATTAATAGAATCTGGCTCATCAAAAAACTTTCTTTCATACAATTTTTGCACATGTATTTAACAGATCAAATTACCTTCTTTGAAGAACAACAATTTCAACCTACTATTCAATTTTGTTTAAAGCTGGTTTTTTAGTTACATACTTGTCTTATATACTTAACAATGTAACTCATTTTTTGTAAATGCAAATATTCAAGTTTTTTCACTATCAAATATTTGGTAACTTTCATTTGACTTTAGAGTTATGTCTAGTTTTCAATTCACTATAGCCTTACAGTTTGTCTTCAGTTCATAAGATTTGACAGTTTGTTTCCAGAATTATTTTAACTGATTTCATAAAAACAACACTTATTGTCAGTAATAGTAATAATACTACTATTTCTGACCTAATCAATATTATGATGATCCTGGAAGGAAAACAATTTTTTGAGGGACTGTTCATTCTGTACTGATTTTTATATATTTATTTTAACATGGTAAGAAAAGAATTAATGAAAAAAATGGTTAAATTCACTCATAAAAAAGAAAATATTTAGACTATTGTTGGAATAGTTGTTGTAATATGTCCCACATGAAAAATATCTGAGCCAAGTAGAGATACAATTAGTATAAGAAAAAGAAATGTTAATTATTCCATTTTTGTGTTCTACAGCCTCATATGGTTTATTGACTGGAAATCAATAATATGTCAGTAAAATACAATAAATATATTATTATACAACAGTCATAGAGCTGTTTGTGGTTTCTTTCTTCCAGATAGTTTAAAGACAAACAATTATTTGTGGTTCTTAATTGGTTTTAATTATATCGTAATTATGTAAGTAAACTATAAAAAATTTAGTTTTCCATATTATTTATATTAAGTTGATTCAAGATTTCACTTCTTTTTTCCTATATAGTAAAAACTTTTATTTTAAAATTTACTATATGTATTAATTTACTCTCTTAAAAATACATTAATAAAAGATATATCAGCACAGAGGGTTGGAAAAACAATTATTAAAAATAATAGAGAAGTTCAACTTTTGAAAAGTTTTCTTCAAGAAAATACACTGGAGTTTCCAAATTGATTTCAATATCTAATAAATACATTATAAGAGGAAAACACGTCTATCATTAAATAAAATTATAATTTCACTGTTAATCCAAGTTACTTTAATCATTATACTGAAATTTAAAAAAAACTTTTACATATGTTGTAAATAAATTATTTAATATCAGTTAGTACTTAATAACAAACATAAATGTCTATCAATCACTCACTTTACATTAATATCAACATTTGACATTTCTGTCACAAAAACAACTATTTAAATTACATGTACAATGAACTTTTTTTGGTTTTCATTATTACACCTTGAAATTTTTCATGTCAGACAACTAAAATTTCAAGTTAAGTAAGATTACCATTTACAAAGAGCCCTAGTCTACAACAAGGTTTTACTCTCTTCATACAAAACTTTCATAAAGCTTTTGTTTGTGTATATGTTTACTATTGAAAAACAGGAAGCACACATAAGAATTTTATACATTTTTACAACAAAAAATACTTAGGTATTAGTTATCATATATTTGCAGAATGAAATGGGTGAAGGACAGAGAAAAATGACATTAATTTTTGTCAAAGCTGCCAGAGGAGGATTCTTCCTCAATCACCTCATCCATTATACGACACAACTGCTCTTCTCGCTCACGATCCAGTCGTTCCCTTACCTGTGTCACATGAATCACTGTCAGTAAGGCTATAACTTACATATAAAATAACAACATCATGCATGTTCAGTCTTTCAAACTCAACTGGAACTACAAGAGTTTTAACACAAAATGACTAATTCTGAAAACAACAACTAATGCTGAAATTTATAAAATGCATAACATGTGATTCATTTGTTTATTATGCTTATGAATAACTAGGTTTAATGATGGTGATCTTTAGATATTTAAGGTTGTGGTGATTAAATGTAAATCATTTTTATTAGTAGTAACCAATAGTATCACCTTAGTCTAATTACTAATTAGTTACTAACTTTTATTACTACATAATAATTACCAGTTAGTTTATATCATACATTTTGACTGCTATCTGATTACATCTTTGAAGAAGGATGTTAGGTAGTGGCAGGGACCACAATTCAGTCCTGGACCTTCTTGTTAGGAAGACTGATGTGTTATCCAATTCTTTCAGATGTCTCCCCCCATTAGGCTGACTGACTGTCTAATGGTTTGGAATTAAGAATAAAGCTACACAATAAGCTATCTGTGCTCTGCCCACCACTGGTATCAAAACTCAGTTTCTAGCAGCTTGAGTACACAGACATACTGCTGTGCCACTGAGAGCTCCCCTCATTAGGACTTGAATCATTTATTTAGTAGTTTTAAGAGGAGGTATACAGATTTTGCTAATTTCTGTGCTATTTTGACTGGGTGTTCTATTAATTATGTAGATGAAGAAACATTGTTTTATCTTTTGGTTTTCCCTTATGTAGCTTATATCCAATAATTTATTATTATTCCATTTTATTGTGTGGGCTATTCATTTGCAGGTAGATAAGTATTGCAAAATGGTGTACATTTATCATGTTCTAGAATTTTTAATTGTTAGTTTGTTTCTGTAATGTACTGGAGTACATCAGAATAATTGTTCAGTTGATGTCTTTGCTCTTCATTGATTGGTTTGGTATGTGCTAACTGTAGTCGTGTTGAGGCTTCTTAATGCTGTTTGCATATCCTCTGTATATTTTCTTCCTGCATGTTATTGGTATTGATATCCTTTACCAAGTGTTCAAGGCTTCCACGGTCAGGGTTTGATGGGATATTTTTTTTCCTCTTTATACAAGTTGTGTAGATGGTGTTAATCATTACACATAAAAATGAGAGTTTCTGTTTCTCTAATGAATTTTGAGGCTGGATGTTGTCTATTCAGGTTGTTTATGATACATTTGGAACATTACTGTAACGTGTGATAGTATTATGTACATATTCTCAACATATTTTAATCCAAATCCATGGTCTTAAAATGATTATTCGTGAAGCATTCCATGTCAAGGTTACTGAATACTAGTGATAAGTTTGTGTCCATGGCTAATTGTCAGTAGTATGCATCTTCATACTAGAAGTAGTGTTAATAAGAAAACTTGTGATCTACATTATAACGAATATTGTCTGTTGGATGTATTCCATGAAAACTCTATCATTTTCAAACTGGTAGTGTCTTTTCTACTTCAAGGATTGTACATTAGTGAATAGGCTGGACACACTGAGGTATGTTTTTTGTCTACAGTGAGGTTATCATAAATGATAAGCCCCCTATCCCCAGATGTAATGATTACCAAGACACATACTCCATGTACCACTAGAATTCACAGGAAATATGTGGATGCAAAAAAGTGATTTGTTATCTAGAAGTTTTTGTGAATTTTTCATTACAGAAGGTGTGCTTTGTGTATAATACATGTACAGTAACATTTTTGATGTAATTAAATGCTACAGAAAAAATTAAAATCACCCATCAAACAACAACTAGAATGGAATGAAACCCTGAGAAGACCAGAAAAAGTTATTCACAATGTGAGAAAAACATGTAGGTTCAAGAACTCTTGATACAAAATTATAAAAACCCTATAGCCTGAACACTTTCAAAACAACGAATTTTTAACAGTAAAGAATTAAAACATTCTCAATTTCTGCTGTTGCAGTTGAAAGATAAAAGGAGTTTTAGTTTGTCTCTGAAGTAGAGGCTCAGTAGTAAAGGAAAGAGTACTGAACTGTTCATAATACACCAGATATCTGTTAAATATGTCAGTATAAAGACAGGTATGTTAAAGCAAACAAAGTTCTGAAAGTTAAGGGGAAAACAGCTTTACTTTTTAAATATTCATAGAGCTGACATAGTTTCATGGTTTATACAAATGTAGGGCTTACCTTGAGAATTTGTGTCATAAATAAAGAAATATAATTTTAACAGAAAGTTTAATACTAACTGGAGAATTAACACATTTGTAATCACATTATTCAAAGCAGTGTAGAGATAATCTGTTTGATATTTAAGGGCATAATCTATTGTTTTTTTTCTGTTAGTCTTTGTTTGTAATAGAAATGCTAGCCTAATTTGCAGATATGTTTAACTGTCTTTTACATTTCAAATAAACACTAATTGAAACTAATTTTTTAAGAACTAGATACTAGTATATTTAATTTAGTGTACATTTCTTTCCAGATGATTCACAAGTGAAAAATTGTTTTATGATTTGTGCAATTATCCAGAAATATATAAATATATGATAGAATTGTACCCCAAATTTTAATGTGCAAAATATTTTAGAAGATAAGTTAATTATTTCACATTAGCTGAGTTTATAACAGTGAAGATACATCAATCTCTATCATCTGGAACTAAAATGATTCTCCAAATCAAAGTTTAACATAAAATAAATTCAATTTAAATTGTTGTCATTATAATTAAATACTAGGAGAAAACTCATGCTTCACATACAAAACAGTTTTTGGTTATTTTGTATTTGAATACACAAAATTCATAAAATTTAAAGGAAGTGCTCTGTTTTACTGTAATGAAAAAGGTTAAGTGACATGCCTAGACTATTCATGTATCAGGTTAGGTATGTAGAGTCAGAGTTCTGAATGAACCTGATGGCTGTGCAGGACATATCAATTGCTGCAAAGTTAAAGCTATTTTACAACTCGTGACAACTGCCAAACACTTCTCGCATGAAAGACTCATCGAGCTGAATGGTCTGGTAAAAAAAAAACTTATTTACTTGTTTTGTAAGAGAGACAGATCTAGCAAAGGTTTCACAACCTGGATATTTGGAGCAGGTATTACAATTCAACAGGGTGACAGTACTAGTACTCTAAGTGTTGAAAAACAAATTAAAAACTTCATACACACAAATACTACTGTCTGTAATGGCTTTGAAGTTTGAGGAATGACAGATCCATTCCCCAAATACCTTTCCCTTTATAATGTATAGTACTATCAACCCCTACCTTTCCATTGTGCATATGGTAATGCCATTTGCATTTCATACTCCTAATTACAATTTTTGCATAATTTAATGAAGTTTAAGAAACTCTCATGCATGCATATTACTCTTAAAAACACAAAACTGTGGTACTCATAACGTTTTTTTAATGTAAATTTAATTTTATATTAAAATTCAACTTAAACAAAAGCAGATCTATAAGACTGACATGATTCATACTTTTTGATTACATTAATGTTTATTTCATGTTAAATTTTGGCTTGTTTCAAACATGCAAGCTTTGAAAGACCACAACTATGGATAACAGACATGTTATTTACCTTATGTGCAATAGGTATTATTAGACAAATATAAGGCAATTTCATGTTAGTTTAATTACAGCAACCTTTTGTCAGAGGTGTTACTTTTCACTGTGAAACTGTGTGTGTGACAGTAATTATTAAAGAAATTGACCAATAAAGTAAAATATAATGTGCTACCAATTATAAAAGCAATTTGAGATTGGCAAAATTAAGAAGCCTTACAAGATCCATTACAGAGGGCTTTATTTGATCCTATGGACATTTAAGTAAAGTTCCAGTGACATAAGGTAATTATCCACTATTATGTACTTTATATAACCTGATAGTGTGATTTTGATGCTAAATAATATTTAACACATAGGTAAACTATCCTTACATAATATAAAGCTGTAAAATATGGTGAATGGAAAATTGTGTAGGAACAAAAGTTATTATCTATTATAAACTTGAATGTGATCAAAAATATATTTTAATTAAAAGTAACAAGCAAAAACACAAGTAACTAGTAATTCTTTTTGTGTCATTCCTGTTTGAATTATTGGAAATACAACTGTGGCCAGAATTTATGTCTTTCAAGTAAATCCAAGTTATATACAAAGGTTTAACTACAGGCTAAATGCACTACGTTATATTTATGGTAACAGACATGGCACAATGAATAAACAAATATAAAGTAAAATCAAACAAATATTAAGTTTAGAGAAACCATAGTGTTATACATTACCATTACACTTATATTTAGTTTTGCAGGCTGTTTTTGAAAACAATAACAAAGATAACTTTGATATGTTGCATTTTGAAGTTTAATTAGACCTATATCACAGTATGGAGTATTTAAATACAATGAGATAACCATATAATTAGAAGGTACAGGCATATCTTAGTATATAATGCTTCAGAATGTGGATCAAGTGACTGAGATATGAGATGCTATTGAGTTGCTCTGCTTTTATCTATGAGGCTATTATAATTCTGGCAATCAACCCTATCATTTAGTTCGGTGTAGGTTATGAATTTTGCTTACTTTTAATTTTCCCTCTGGTGAACTATTTTATACTAGGAATAGCCATTCAGATAGAAAATACACATTAATACACATTAATTAAAAAAAGAAGAGATGAAGGGCAGTGTGTCATGTTTACAACCTAAAATAGTTTACAATCAAAATTTAAAATATTGCATAATGCATATAAAACCAACAAATACTATCTTCGTATTGTTAATATAAAAATTCTATTTTAGATATCCATAAAACTTGAATTATTACAAAGAATGATTCTGGTATCACAAGACATAAAACGTGATTGATTTAAGTCTGTCTAATAATATGATCAGTCACTAAGTTTGGTAGTTCAAAATGCCAATCTTGTGTACAAAAACTTAAAGACACTGTACACTAGTTTTTGAGGCTTCATTCTTCAAGTATGCATGTATAAACTTTCCAAATGTAACAAAGACACATTTAAGTTTCTTTTTAATATATTTTATTTTTGATTTGAATGCGTGAATTTGCTATTTCACTATTTTCAGAATTTTCTACAGTAATTGATCAGTAACATTAAAAATATAATTCTAAATACTTATTTTAGGGATAACAATACCAATTATTAAAATTAGAAGTTAATACTAAGCTTATGGTAAATATACTTTACATAATTTACTAAAAATAAAATTTCAATTGTAGAAAGTAATAGTTGGATTTATTCATCAATTATTTAAGTTCAGTAAGCTATAAAGAATATATTTCTTGACATGACAACATTTTAAAATATTTAAAATACTATACTTTATTTCTGGTTTTAAAATTTGAAGTACACATATATTGTAGATACCATAAATTTTATCAACTTCAAGACTGTTAACAAGTGAATCATTTAAAATAAATATTTCAATTCTTATATAGTATAATGAATACCTATATTTTATACATTCTTACGTCTTTCACCTTGAACTTAAGTACCAGAACACTTACTCAAATATCAGGAGTTCTTTCAAGTTAAAAGTGGTCAATACAGAAAGTACACCAATTCAAGCCAAGACCAACACTAGTTTGCTAATACGTGCAAGTCCACTTAGAACAGGGGTTCCCAACCTTTTTGCACTCGCGACATGAAAATGTAATTGATGAAATAAAATTAATGTTATCCCAAGCTACTTCTAACAAGGCTACGCGACTCCCCTGCCAAGGCTTCGCGACCCCCTGTGGGGTCGCGACCCACCGGTTGGGAACCCCCGACTTAGAACAAATTGTTCCAGTCCCTGTGGTACTTTCAGTGAAGTTCACTAATGTAGATGTACTTTCTGATTCAAGTATAAACCACATCTAATACTGCTATTATTAGTAATTTGACACACACATTAACTATTCTTATAATCTATTTGTAAGCATAAATCATGAGATTACTTCAACTTATCTAATAGTTTCATAAAGCTACCTTGACTTGTATTTGTAACACTTCAAATTATTAGTGCTTATAAATGCTCTCAATAATTGCAAGCTTCATTATTTTAACTGAAATGCAAGAACAGAAAATATTTGTGATAGTCCATAGTTGCATGTCAACTATGTAAAGTTATACAATGTTAAACAGGATATGATACATTTTTGTATAATTCTGTTGCATTCAAAACTTTTGTTATTGAGAAATAATAAAAAACTGTTCCTGAAACTACTGTTAACAAGAAAATGTATGCTATCTTTTAATCTGGTTTGAAATGATTCTCAGTAATCCTAATGCATAATTACATACCATTAACTTTATTTTAAAACATCAGTTCACTGGAAATGGTAACTATTAGGGTTCCTGTTTGTGCTTTATGAATGTCTAAAACAAGTTGTGTGTTTGGTATGATATACTTTATCACACTGTTATTTACATAAAAATGTGAAAAACTTGTGTGAATTTAATTCTGGCACCTAGTTTTGCAGTTTTTAAATACTTCCTTAAAACATAAGTTTAAACATTTACAGAACATGTAAGAAAGACATTCAGGTTAAAACTATGTTTTCAAGTATTTTTTAGATAACTAATATACCTGGTAGGCAAACATTGTTTTTGTTAGGGTTATCAAGAATGATTAAATTATTGTTAAATGTATTTAGAAACAAGATCTTCACAGTATGGAGCTTAGAATCAATCATAAAGTCTACAATACAAGTAAAACTGTTTAATGAATATTGTAATTAACACTCCTATGAAAAGTGGGGCCTAATAGGCCCCAGAGCAATTTGAAAGGTTATTAATATTAGGCTAATAATTTTGTATTTAAATGAAATTGCCATTTAAATCCATTAATGAATGGATTAACGAGATTCTCACTGTCCCTATCTACTATCTAGCGAAACCACAGCCAGGGGAACGGGCTTGGAGAAATCAGGACTAGAAACGTCTTTTCGTAGGAGTGTTAAGAAAAAGGTTAGTTTATATAAAGTTCTAAAATGCTACCCAGGAATAAAGTACATTCTTCATGTAATACACATCCAAATACACAAATAATAAAATTTATCTGAAATAACAAAACCCTTTGTTGTTTGTACACAGAATAAGTTATGTGCCACAATTTATCACAGGTTGGCATAGTGTATTATAAACTCAAATCAAGGGATAATAATAAATGATAAAGATTAGGCACAGGTGGAGATTTCACTACTTACACATACCAGTGTTGAAAGTAAAATTCAGGAATAAGTACACATATGCTTGAAATGAACAAATAAATAAATCCTATTTCTTAAAACTTATGATTTAATTTGATTTACCATGGACAAAGATATTTCATATATACGTGCACAAATAAAGCAAACTAAATTATTATTGTGGTAATGGTAATAATTTTGTAAAGTTTAAAAAAAACTGAACACCAAGAGGTAGCATAATGCAGTACACACGTTTAACTTCTGATTACAGTAAGATGTGTACATTGAGCAAAACAAAATCAACGGCCATATTTAAAACTAATCAAATATATTTTTATCATATTCTTATTTAGAATGCATTGTTACATTAGTTACACTGTTAACAATACTTTCAGTCATAATTCTAATAAAATTCAGCCAGCTTAGGAGAGTAGGTCAGCCTTAAATACATACAAGGCTAAAGAATCTCTATACTAAAAGTATAAAATATATCAACAAAAAACAATATTAAAAATTAATGGCATTCAATATATTGAATAATTTAATGAATACTGTTAAGAAAGGTAACAATAAATAAACATTATATGAATATTACAAAATGGGAAGATACCTTAAACAACTGAGACCATGGCTTTTAACTGCTGGTACCAAGCTGTACACATTAATTTCTAACCAATTTAAATATGAGGAATGTACACAGCGATCTCATCTTTATGTTATTCAGCCAAGAACAATACTTGTAGTTAAACAAAATATTAAACAGGATGTAAAAGTAATATTTAAATTATTTAATTTATATTACTGTGTAACAGTAACACTTGTTAGATATTAGCAAGCTGATACTGTTGAGAATAAATAGCTCCAATAGAATTTGTTGGTTTAGTGGCTAACTTAAGCACCCTGGAGAGTCAACAAACCAGGCAACTATATGCAAAACTTTTAAACAGTTACATAAATTTAAAAAAAAATAAATGTTACAGTACAAAAGTAAAAAAATAGCTTATATCATCAAAATGTTTAATCATTTGATTTGCTCAGATATACTAATAAATAAAGCACTAAACATTTTTTCTATAATAGTATTTGCACTACATCTATTTTCAATACTATGTTGCTAGTAACATGAATAAAGCAACTAATATTGTTATAAATCACATATAAGTAGCTGCTCACTTGCACAGTAGTTAAAGTATTATTAAAATAAGATAAGACATCTCCACATCAGTGATTTTTGTAGCTGCAGTAACTGGTTTAGCAAAGGTAGAAGTATTTATTGCTGTCTGTTGATTGCCCATTTCTCAGTTTTATCTCAATGGATTCCTGTAAGGACAGTCCATTGACAAACCAAAATATAGGATTCTTCTCAGAGCACAAGATAAAGGAAAGTAGATATTCTGGAAACCACTGTGACAAAAACTGAGAAAAACCAGAAATCTATGACTGGTAACAAGTGCTTCACTATTGTTAAAACAGAAAATGAAGATTTTTGAGTATACTTTAGTGTTGAAACATTTTCACTGTATTAGTGTTCTGCTGAAAGAAGGTTTTGACAGTAGATAATGTATGTTTTTCTTGTAAAAATGTTTAGTTGTAGATAGAGCTATTGTAGGTTGAGACTGAAATACATATAGTTAGAGAGGATTATCTCTTATGACACCACATTTGTAAATGCAAACATGTTTGTTCCTTCCATTTAACAATAATTGACTGTTAAGATGGGTGTAATAAATTATGGTTATTTTGTTTGCAGGTTTGAAGCTTGGGTCCACTGCTTATTCATATATTTGTTGCATTTTAACATATTTCCATATACATGTAAGAATAAAACTAGTACATCAGCAAGTACAGTTACTTCCAGCATTTCAGGCAATTGTGGATGCTAACTTGGAACTTTTTGAACAATAGAAAATTTTAAGTTACATTCATACAGTTTGTGAGCATACACAGTAGCAGTTTGCATATTACCCATTTCTGAAAGAGAAATCAAGAAATTTCCTAAACATGTTTTACCACAAACAAATTGCCACTGTTGAAACAAATGTGTAAGCATCACATTTCTGTAATTTAAACTTTTAATTTCAGTTAATAATATCACTGCACAACAATGTTTTTGCTTCTTGAACACTGTTGGGTGTTCCTTATAGATTTTTGGCTGCTGATCACAAAAATTACATCCATATTTGCCCATCACATACCGTTTCATTGAAATCTTCAGTTTTGTTACAATGGAAAAACGATATCAGGGCAACTGGAATCTGTCAATGCTTGCTGACTACTGTTGGACACTGCAACGTGATGCACCGGACATTGAATACAAACGAAAATCAGGAGCAAAACACTTTTAATTATGTTGAACTTAATGGTGTATTAGAAACATAAATGCAATTAAATACCTTATTGCCAGTAAACAGTTAACTGTCTATTTCTCAGAGTTCCTACGTGATGAAGCAAAACCAAAACTATATTTGTACATACCCACCAGGTACCTGTCACAATCAGCAAAAACTTTTCAGGAAGCAAAACTTTTCCAAACAATTGTTGTGCAGTGTATTCAATCTTATCTTTTTTGTTGATAAATGTGCATTTTGGGTTTTAATATGAAAATTATTGCCAAATTATATTTGCCCATATTATTTAAAGAAACTTAAGTGTCAGAATATTTGTTTAATGAAAATATTTAAGAAATAGGTGTGTAATATATATGATCTTTCGAGATTCTGCTATTCAATTATTAACCTAGCAAACCATTCAGAGTCTTAGTTTCAAAACTACTTATTTTTTAAGTAAGCATGTGACATTATAAATACATACATTTGTATTTAAAGTAAGCTTAAATTTAAGTTGAATATTAAAAGCATTTTAGTTTTTTTTATGTATTTCAAAATATAACAGATGCAAAACAAAAAAATAAAAAAAATGACCATTAAGTTTTGTACACTAACAAAATATATAATACACATTGTTTCAAGGAACTCTTGAAAACAGACCAACAAAATATAAACAAAACTATTCTTTGTACTACAAAATGTAAGTACAATTTTTAACTATAAGAAACTGGGGTAGATCAACATAAAACAAAATTAACATATGTATAAATAATTTTATCTAATATACTTAAAATATCACATTTCAAATGACTATAAAACAAAGGTTGGAGGCTGCAGGCAGAAGACACTACATCATCATCAGATTATGCAACAAAACTTGGTCTCCGTCAATTTGAAGCAGTTCCTTGGTTCATGCTGCAGACAGGAAGAGGATATTAGCACTTCCTGACATACCAAAACAAGCTCAGAAGTTTAGTGCTGAACTTTCTGAAGGTGCAGAAGGCAGAAAAATAACTAAACATGCAAAAAATAAGAATAATTTTGGTACAAAATAATGGAATCAAGGTTAGAACATAAATGAAAATGTATCAGAACACCATGCAGTCTAACAAAAACCAACAAACAACAAAACTTGTATTAAACTTGAAGAATACAGTTGTAAAAAAAAGTATTCTGTTAAACAACAATGCATGTTTCTATAACACTGTAGCAGAATGTTTTCAAGCTTGTTTGGTCATTGGTTATCCATGGTATAGAAAAGGTAACTAATGCACTTTAACGACTGAATTCAATTTCCCTATGGAAATGTGGAGGAAAAGACTGCACTTCCTTGATGATAGTTTTTCTATGGCAACAGATTTTATTAGTATGTGAAAGATAACCATAAGCTTCTCTTATAAAAGCCAGTATAACACTGAATATTATATATCTTTGTTAAAAATTTCAACATGTCAAAATGCCTAAATAATATTTAAAACTTTAATCCAAACAACTGCACTGTATAAAGAAGCAAACAAAAACACAGTGCCTTAAGATGTCATTATGCCTTCATTTTGTTGTGCCAAAGATCAAATAAATTTGCAAACACATCACTTATTGGGTGTAAAAACTGAACCTTAAAATTACACTGAACATCATCACTTTTTAATAAGAGAATTTATTTGTTGGTAAATTTTTTTTCAGCTACATTCTAATGAAGATGTAAAATAACTAATTATAAAGTTGTATTTTAGAAAACAGGTTTGAAAATAACATCTTAAGTAAGGACAGTGTTTTAGGGATCAGAGGGAATTTAATTTCATTTATTACAAAACAGTTGATTGTCAGTTATCATGCTATAATCAGACACAGTATTAAAAACAGTTGATTTTTGGTTATCATGCCATAATCAGACACAGTATTAAAAACAGTTGATTGTCAGTTATGCTATAATCAAGCACAATATTAAAAACAGTTGATTTTTAGTTTTGCTATAATCAGGCACAATATTAAAAACAGTTGATTGTCATTTATCATGCAATAATCAGGCACAATATAAACAGTTGATTGTCATTTATCATGCTATAATCAGGCACAATATAAACAGTTGATTGTCATTTATCATGCTATAATCAGGCACAATATAAACAGTTGATTGTCATTTATCATGCTATAATCAGGCACAATATAAACAGTTGATTGTCATTTATCATGCT
Source organism: Tachypleus tridentatus (assembly GCF_004210375.1). Lineage (NCBI taxonomy): Eukaryota > Metazoa > Arthropoda > Merostomata > Xiphosura > Limulidae > Tachypleus > Tachypleus tridentatus. Next base: position 53,762,733 of record NC_134825.1, read on the forward strand.
ATAATCAGGCACAATATAAACAGTTGATTTTTGGTTATCATGCTATAATCAGGCACAGTATTAAAAACAGTTGATTTTTGGTTATCATGCTATAATCAGACAGAATTAAAAACCGTTGATTTTTGGTTATCATGCTATAGTCAGACAGCATTAAAAACAGTTGATTGTCAGTTATCATGCTGTAACCAGGCACAGTATTAAAAACAGTTGATTTTTGGTTATCATGCTGTAATCAGGCACAGTATTAAAAACAGTTGATTTTTAGTTATCATGCTATAATCAGGCACAATATTAAAAACCGTTGATTTTTGGTTATCATGCTATAGTCAGACAGCATTAAAAACAGTTGATTGTCAGTTATCATGCTGTAACCAGGCACAGTATTAAAAACAGTTGATTTTTGGTTATCATGCTGTAATCAGGCACAGTATTAAAAACAGTTGATTTTAGTTATCATGCTATAATCAGGCACAATATTAAAAACAGTTGATTTTTAGTTATGCTATAATCAGGCACAGTAATAAAAACAGTTGATATTTGGTTATCATGCTATAGTCAGGCACAATATTAAAAACTATTAATACAAACAAATTGCCAAATGGTTGTTGAAAGTTCTGCTTACCTCTTCAGTTAGGATAGAGATTCGGCCTTCTTCTCTTGGTTCCAATTTGCACTGCTCATGTTCAATGTCATCAAGTGATGTTTGCTTCATTGTAACAAACTGGTTTCGCTTACCAGCTGCATCCAAACTGTGTCCACGTTGTAGAGGAACGCGATGAATTTGAAGGTTATTGTCTTCATACATCTTGACAACACTGTGTCTAAAGAAAAAGTATGTGGAAAACATTTTTATAACATGCTGCATCATCTAATGCATTCTTTGGGATTATTTGCAATGCCAAGTTCAGACAACATAATTATAACAAATCAGTTAATTTCTTAAATAATGTTTACTACAGGCAAATTTCACTCATAGGTCTAAATTACCTATAAACTTACTTGTATAAATAGTAATAACTTATGTCTCACCTCCGAGATACACACACTAAGCTTTGGCGGTGTCGAGTACGATGGTGGACGGCACCTGTGAGGACTTGAATAGACTCAAAATGGTTCTGCACAGCTGTACGGAGTTCTGGGCTTTCTTCTTCTGTCAACTACACAATGATTAAAAACATGTTAACTTTTTACTATCAGAAAAAAGTGTTGGATTGCATACAAAGCCATATCTAATGTTGAAATGACAGACTGGAGTAAATATAGCTGGTCAACATCATCCACCACTAATTCTTGGGCTACTGTTGTCAGATCAATAGTGTGATTTGACTTTCATTCTTATAATGCACTAATAGGTTCACAGTGTAGGGTATAATTTTAAATTTTTTTTAGTAGCAATGAGAGTGAAACTACAGAACTTCAGTTCCTGTATGTTAACCAGTTACTGGGTTGTATTCAGGCTAAAGTTAAAGGGGGAAAGGTTAAAAACACTTCAATTATACACAGGTAAAAGAAAGGGGCTTGATTGATTGATTTAGTGTTTTATGGCACAAAGCAGCGAGGCTATCTGCACCAGACATTCGATAAAAATGTAAAAAAAAATAAAAATAAATAAATGTAGTAATAGACATAAATGGAAATGAAGGTAAAACAAAAAAGTATAAAACCAATGTTGACACCTAGTCTACAATGTTAAGATAGAAGGCAGAGTATAAGAAGTTGTAAGGTATTTACTCTAGCAAAAAGGTAATGATCATAACCCGCCAGGAAGACTAACAGGTAAGTTCAAGAACCACTGTCAGTCACCTGAAGTTGGTCTTTCCAGTCCTGGTTCCGGGTTGTGTCATAGCAACCAGTATCAAAATGTAAAAGAATAGAAGTTTTAAAAGATACATAGCAAAATTGTAACAATGAGTAGCCAAATGTCCAGTAAAAAGATGTCAAGTAAATGGAGTAAAATTTGTAAAAGTAAATGAAGGTAAAAACAAAACAGCAATTAAAACAGAAAATGGTGTAAAAACCAATGGTGACATCCAGTCTTCAAAGTTGTAAAATATTTACTGTAGCGAAATGGTAATGATCATAACCCGCCAGGAAGACTAGCAGGTAAGTTCAAGAACCACCGTCAATCACCTGAAGTTGGTCCTTCCAGTCCTGGTTCCGGGTTATGTGTCATAGCAGCTATTATCAAAATGTAAAAGAATAAAAGTTTTAAAAGACACTCCATAAAATCGTAATAATGAGTAGCCAAATGTCCAGTAAAAGATAAAAGTCAAGTAAATGGAGTAAAATTTGTAAAAGTAATTGAAGATAAAAGCAAAATGGCAATTAAAACAGAAAATGGCGTAAAAACCAATGTTGACATCCAGTCAACAAAGTTGTAAAGGACTACCTGTAGCAGAATTGTAATGATCATAACCTGCCAGGAAGACTAACAGGTAAGTATAAAAACCACCGTCAGTCACCTGAAGTTGGTCTTTCCAGTCCTGGTTCCGGTTATGAGTCAATATGGCCAGTACTAAAAGTAAAGTAGTAAAAGTGTGAAATGATATGCAGCAAAAGTATAATAACAACTCGCCAGGACGACTAACAAGCAGTTCAAACAGTAGCGTTAGTCACCTGCAGTTGGCCTTTCCAGTCCTGGTGTCGAGTTATTTAATGTTCTGGCCATTGTCCAATGTCAAATTGAATGAGAGAGATTTAAACTGTAAAAAAGGAACCACAATTAAAAGGTGTAATGAATAAATATGCAACACTTAAATGAGATTAAAAGATTAATGGCCATTAAAAAATTAAAAACATTATCAAATTAGACAGTCACCATCACCAATAACTCTGTCCAATGTTACAGACTGACCCTGGGAAAAAATATGTTTAAAATATTGCCATCGTTGAGAATTGTAACGATGGCAAGAAAGTAAAACGTGGCTGACATTGATTTGAGTGTTACACAAACTACACATTGGTGCATCAATTCCAGATAAAAGAAAATGATGAGTTAGAAAACTGTGTCCAATGCATAGCCTAGTGAGAACAACTTCCTCCTTCCGAACTTTACGGAAGCTAGATGACCAAAGTCCAATTTTGGGTTTGATTTGAAAAAGTTTGTTGTCCCGTTGCTCACTCCAAGTGGACTGCCAGCTGGCACGGAGCTGAGCCTTGAAGACAACACCATAGTCCATGTATGGAATAGGCATAGGAGTGATGGTGCTGAAGCAGACATATTTAGCTGCCATGTCTGCAAGCTCGTTCCCGCGAATACCAACATGGCCTGGTATCCAGAAAAACTGGATTGAAGTAACTGCTAATGAGAAATGGGCCAGTTGGTTTCGAATATCAGCGAGAATAGGATGTGAGCTAATATGTAGCGATTCCAAGGCAAGTATAGAACTAAGCGAATCAGTATAAATAGTGCAGTTGGAGTACTGCTCAGCTGCAATATGATCCAGGGCAAGAGATATGGCATACAGTTCAGCAGTGAACACAGAAGCTGTAGAAGGGATTCTGTGTGCAACTACTGACCCATAGCAAACCATAGCAAAGCCCACTGAATTACCTGATTTGGAACCATCTGTATAAATGGGAACTGAATGATTGTTTGAAAGATATTCATTGAATAAAAGACAGTACTTCCAATCTGGAGTATCTGCCTTTTTTAGGTGACTGAAAGAAAGGTCACATTTGGGGCTGTAATAAGCCATGGTGGGATGGGCCAACCTGTGGAATCTGCAATGTTATCCAATGACAGACCCAATTCATCCAATTGCGCCCTGATGCGAAGGCCAAACGGAGCAATGACAGATCGTCTGTTCTGAAAAAGTACTGCCCACCGAGGAAGGAAAACACATTTCCAGGTGGGATGCTTTGGTAAGGAATGAAGTTTCAAGTATATTGTAAAGATAGTTGCAAATGGCAAGGTGTAGAGAAGGTTCATGAGATTCAAATTACAAACTTTGAACTGGAGAGGTACGGAAAGCCCCAGTGCAGAGTCGAAGTCCTTGGTAAAGAATGGGGTCCAGCATCTTTAAGGCAGAGGGTCTGGCAGAGCCATAGACCACTGATCCATAATCGAGTTCGATCTAATAAGAGCACGATATACCTTTAACATTGAACAGTGATCTGCCCCCAACTGGAAGAAGAGAGAACACGGAGGATGTTCAGTGCTCTTGTGCATTTGACCGAAGCTGCTTTAAGTGTGGTATGAAGGTCAGTTTACGATCAAAGATAAGCCCCAAGAACTTGGTCTCCGGGACCACTGGCAGCAAAACTTCACTGATATAAAGTTCAGGATCAGGGTGAATACCCGTTGGCGGCAAAATGCATGCATACAGTTTTGGAGAGAGAAAATTAAAGCCGTTCGCCAGAGTCCACTTCCATACACAATTGAGGGCGGTTTGTAGTTGCCGCTCAATATATCTCATGTTTGATGACTGACATGAGATGTGAAAGTCGTCGACATACAGCCCATTCGCAACAGTGAGAGGGAGTTGTTCAGTGATGGCATTTATCTTTATACTGAAGAGTGTAACACTCAATACACAGCCTTGAGGGACTCCAAGTTCCTGTACAAAAAAACAGGAAAGTGTCGAACCCACACGATCTTGGAATCTCCTGTCCATTAAAAATTTTTAATAAACATGGGTAAATGGCCATGTAACCCATATGTATGGAGGTCTCACAAAGCGCCATACCTCCATGTTGTGTTGTAAGTCTTCTCTATGTCAAAGAATATTGATACAAGATGTTGGCGGTTGAGAAAGGCTTCTCTGATAGATGTTTCAAGACGAATTAGGTGGTCTGTGGTGGAGTGCTGTCAACAGAACCCACACTGGGTGGGCGAGAGGAGGTTGTTTGATTCAAGGAACCAAACAAGACGAGCATTAACCATCCTTTCTAATGTCTTACAGAGACAGCTCATCAAAGCAACTGGACGGTAGTTTGAAGGAATCTTGGGATCTTTCCCTGGCTTAGAGAAAGGTAAAATAATAGCCTGGCAACAGGCATCAGGAAAAACATTCTCCTGCCAAATCCGGTTGAAAACAATCAGAAGGACATCAAGAGAAGCAGGAGATAGATGGTGCAGCATGTCATAATGAATATCATCAGGTCCAACAGAAGTACTGGCAGACCGATAAAGGGCCATTTTTAGTTCCACCAGGGTAAAGGGACAATTATAGTAAAAGAAACAATCAGTTTGAAAGGAAAGAGGTGTTCGCTCTGCCTGAGTCTTGATGGCCAGGAAGGTGGACTAACAAGCAGAAGTGCTAGATACCCGGCAAAAGTTTTCACTTAGAGTGTTAGCGATGTTCGAACATCAGTCACCTCCTGACCATCAGAGAGTAAGATCGAGAGGGGGACAGAATTGTAGTGCCCATTAACCTTTCAAATCCTGTCCCATATGACCTTGGAACTGGTGGTAGAAGATATGCTGGTTGTGAACTTAATCCAAGATTCCTTCTGGCTTTGACGTCTTACCCACCTAGCATGTGCAGAGGCCCGTTGGAAAGCAACCCGGTTTGAAAGTGTGGAATATCTACGAAAAGTATCCCAGGCCCGCTTTTGAGCCTTCCGTGCCAAGTGGCAAGCAGGATTCCACCACGGATGAGGATATCGTGGAAAACGTGTCGAGGTTTTAGGAATACACTGAGCAGCTGCATGTGTAATACATTCAGTTACCGCTGCTACACAGTCGTCTATTGATGGCTGACTCACGATGGCAGGATCAAGTTCTGTGAGAGCAGTGAAAGTGGACCAGTCTGCCTGATCCAGCTTCCATGGCGGCATGCAGGTAGGGTGGCATCGACCATGGCCAGTCTCTCTCAAAAGGATTGGAAAATGATCACTGCCTAGTGGATTACTGTCAACCCTCCATGAAAAATGGGAGAATAATGAAGGGGAGCAAACTGAGAGATCAATAGTGGTAAAGGACTGACTAGGTGCATGAAAGTAAGTGGAAGAACCAGTATTGAAAAGAGAAAGATTGTGATCAGAGAGCATCCGCTCTACAGATCAGCCCCTCCCATCAATAATAGCACTTCCCCAGAGGGGATGATGTCCATCAAAATCCCCTAGGATTAGAAATGGAAATTGTTCAACAAGAGCATCAAGATCTGATTGATCATATGTCTCTCCAGGGAACAGGTACAGAGAACAAACAGTGATGGTATGACCCAAGGAAACACAGATGGCTATGACTTCGAAGGGTGTGTTGAGTGACAAAGACAGGGTGGGCACATGCTGATCAACCAACAGTGCCACCCCTCCATGTACTCGTCCATCACACAACCTGTCATTTCTGTACAGAGAAAACTGCCAAATGGAGACAGTATCAGCAGTTTTGAGAAATGTTTCTTGTAAAGAAAGACAAACAGGATAGTAGAAAGCAATCAGCGTTTTGATATCATCGAGATTAGAACGTAAAGCTCGACAGTTCCATTGTATCAAGGTGGCCATTTTTAAGAACGGGTAGGTGAAGTGGCTGGAGAACCCTTCAATTTACGACCAAGTCTTTTTTTTCTTTACTGTCTTTAGTCGGAGGATGTCTATCAATCTCCATGGATCCTGCTCTGGGTCGGGTGGGCAGGTCTTTGTTGTTGGAAGGGGAATCCAGTAACTGAGGACATGAATGAATGATTGTTTTGTCTCTTGTGGTGGGAGAAAAAGATGTATCAGAAGAAATGCCTGTATTTGAAACTGAAGGTGGATCTTGAGGTTTGTTGGAAGGTATGGGAGATGGGTGTGGAAGTCGATTCATCAACCTTTTTAACCTCAGAGGTCAAAAGGCTTTTCATGAGGCACAGAGAGATCTGTCTGCACTCCCACTGTAGTTGTGGAATGAAGTGCAGCAGCATACGTCCGAGATAGAGTTGTGGACAGCAATTTCCGAGCCTCAGGATAACTAATATTATGTGTCGTTTTCAAACGCTGCACCTCTTTTCCCTCCAACCATTTTGTGCAAGAATGAAAGTAAGAGGGGTGAGAACCATTGCAGTTTACGCAATGTGGGTTCATGTCACAGTCATAGGCATTGTGGTCCTTGCCTCCACAACGAGCACATGTCAGGGAACCACGACAAGATGTCTTTGAGTGGCGAATCTCTGACATTGGAAACATCGAAGAGGGTTTGGTATGTATGGCGAACCCTGCAAATGAGATAACCTGCCTTGATGGTGGCAGGTGCACGTGGTGAAGTAAATGTTAAAACGAGAGTATTTGTTGGCAGTGTAATTCCATCTTTGCGAATGGAGATGCACCTCACTGCAGAAACTCCTTGAGTGGAGAGACCAGCAAAAATCTCTGACTCGGGAATGTTCTTCAAATCCCTTTCAACAATAACTCCTCGTGAAGAATTCAAGGTAGCATGGGGTGTAACCTCAATAGGTATATCCCAATTGCCTTTGAATTCAAGAGGAGTTCACTGTGTTGGGATGTGGATGTTTCAACCAATATGTCACCAGATCGAAGTTTCTTTACTGACTTTGGAGAGCCAGCAAGTCCCTCTAGTCCCTTCTGAATAAAAAAAAGGGGACATTTGCCCTAAAGGTTTTTCCGAAAGAGAATGTAATATAAGAAAATGAGGTGCGTGTGTTACTGATGTTGAAGATTGCTGTTCTGAGTATTCAAGACATGGTCGCTACCCATTGACTGTTTTTTTACAATTTTATTTAAATTTTTTAGAGGATCCATAGGAAAAAGAAAAAATTTCGGTACCCACTGACCCCACCCACCAGCGTCCCCTACAAGGGGACGCACTACAAAGTCACACAAGGACAATGCAGCAACGCCAGGGTTTCGTGAGCACTATACCCAAACACCAGCATCAGGCACAATGTCCACAACACCCATTGAGAACTTCCAACACTGGTACTTGGTTGACTCTAGCCCAAGTGGACTAGCCGATTGACCCAAGGGAGGCCACCCAAAGGCCGCCCGTCTACAGGAATTCGAGGCCAAAGTGGTGTGTTAGGGTTGGACCCCTCAACCACCAGGATCCTCTCCTCCCCTTCACGGGTCGCCACGCACGGCAAACACGTGGGTGGATGTTTAGATCCCAGAGAAGGTAACCAGATAGAACAGAACCTTCCCTGGGAGGTCCCCTCACCACGTACAGGAATCCACACCGAGGGGAAAGGGGCTGTTTTAAGTACATATTTAAATAGTTATTAAACATTCATGTGTTGTTAGATAAATTTGTAAATTTGAAACGTTTTCTCTGTGTGATGTATTTTGTTAGTGTCTTCGACTCTTCAACTTTAATTCTTCTGTACATGTGCATATGATAAATTATGAATGTATTCTTTATTTCAATCGTATCTTGAAGATCTCAATACTGAAAGCTTATAGTAACTAAAGAGCTCTTGCTCATATTCAGTTGAAGAGAAATAATTATTCTGTTGGTTCAACAGTAATCAACTCCTTAAGTTCAAAGTTTAAAAAGATACTTAAAAGGTAACACTTTACAACAGTATATTTGTATCTTTAACCAATTATAATCCATCTCAGACAAAAGTGATACACAAGTGCATAAAGGTCATCTAGTAATTTCTTGTATTTCTGCCATACATTTGTTTGAAACCTTTGAGAGATGGGAATAGTTTTAAAATAAAATACAATGATTTTTTTCAAAACAATTCACTAGCTGCAATTAAGTAAATAACTTTTTTACAAATTCTTTAGGTATTAAATTATAGTGATGCAGATACTTTAAAAGGTATTAATAAATCATTAGAAAAGTGAATATTTCTTCATTTGTTTACAACTTTCAAAAGGTGCGACTTTTTATTAGTCATTCTTTAGTACATGTTAAGCTTGTACTCTATGCATGTTGTATAAGACTATTTCAGTATATTTTGCTAAAACTAATAACTTTGTAAGTCACAAAATATATTTGAAGTAAACACAGCAGAATAATTTGTATAATACATGAATGTGTAAACAGCAATATAATAAAAGAACAGGAATTGACTGACTTCAAATCCATAATTTCATATTTACTCAGATTATTTAATTAAAACTTTGTAGTTCACTTGTTATTCAACATATCTGATGTTAAATGATATTTATGAGAACCAGTGATACAGTTAACAAAATGAATTCATCACTTAAGTGGCTTGTTGTAATCTGTGGAAAAATGAATGTTCTTAAATTCATTATGGTTATAAACCTGTACATGCATTGTTCATTATTAATCCCACTGTTTTCTTTATTGTACTAATGTGTGTTAAATTTCACAATTCATTCTCTGTTTATTCTTTTTCTCCTTTATAAGCATAAATCAAGACATTCTATATTTTTATGCAGTAATTTCTTTGGTTATTTAAGCCATCAATACTTTATGATTTGTCATGTAGGTTTTTTTTAAGCTAATCTTTTATGTATGGTTCATATTTTTGTCTTGTCACTTCTACAAACATTTTCCTTACAATTTGCACATCTAACAAAAAGTATGTACAATGAGCTGTGCCACATAGGTGAGTTGTGTTTTAGTTCTCTAAGGATACCTGAGCATTCACAAAAAACTTTCAATTCATGATGATGGTTGCTTAAATGTGTAAAAGAGTCAAAGTGGAAAAACAAAACAAAAAACAAAGCAGATGTCTTCACAATTAGGATTTTGGATGAAAACCTCACCAAATCTGTTTCCTTATTACCTTACTTTAAGGTTTGTACTTTTGTTCATATCATGTTGCATAAACTAGCTGAACTCCAGTCTTTTTACAATTGTTTATGATTACATTTATTTATATAATTAAAAATTCATTAGAATACTTTGAAACTTTCCATAAAAGAAAGTGGAATCCCTGGAATATTAAACCATGAATAAATAAGTGAGACATATTGCATTTCTTATTTATTTTTAAGATTATTATTTGGTACAAGCTTTTCCTGCACTTCATAACAAATTCCAATACATGACACATTTTAGAATGCATTAGTTGTTTAAGAAGATTTTTACCAGGAAATAAATTTAACATTATTATTACACTGCATGAGAAATTCATTTTTCAATTTATATTTAGAAAGACAAGTTAGGTAGACTTCTAAACCTTTACAGAAGGTATTCTTGCAACAACTTAGGTTGTATGCTTCTTCATATTTCAAGAGCATATGCTGTGAAAAACAAACAGCTTGATTAAACAATATTTGTATTTTGTAAAATGAAACAACTTCTTTATAAAAAAATAATCTTTGTTAGACAGAACTTCAGAACATGATTCTTGTTCACTTGTAAAATATTTTTATTCGAATACAGCGAAATATTTAACACTTTTTACAATTATTTTGGAAGTACATCAAGTGCTTTACTACACACATTTTGCTACACATTTCTGGTCAAAAAGTGAACTAAAAAACATTATTCATATTACTGCAATACTTGTTTCACCTTACCAGTGTATTTTTGAAAATTTAGTACAAAATAATAATTAAACCACAAACTGACCACAAAAAGCTCTGTATTATATGAAATACACAAATCCCAATATCTATTGTACCTTTATTTCTCATTTTACTCAATATATCATGCTAGAAGTCATTATAATACTTAGATTTAACACTAGGGGCTTCCTGTGACATTTGAAGCAAACTGTACAGAATCTTGTTGAAATGTGCAAAACAAGCAAGTCTCTGGTCCATTAAAGCAGAATCGAAGTAGTGAGTCTACCTTATCGTTTTTTTTATTAAATAGTAGCACATGCACATCAATTTGTTTCTATTGAAGTTTACAACTTAACATATTATAAAGTAAATTAAAAATCTTTGTTTTTCCACACACACACACACACACACACACACACACACACACAAAAACAGTTACAAAATTACTATTTAAAAATATTTTGATTATCTATGAGTAATTTATATAACTACTGTTTAAATAATTTTTCATTACACAATTTAATGTCCATAAAATCTCTGCCCACCAAGTACTGTTTCTAATCCCTATTGGTGCATTTTCATGTGTCAACTTCAGATATCTACATCAACATTATTCTTCAATACTATATGACCTTCCCTTACATGTAAACTGACAGCTGTTTTTGAACATCAAATTAGATGTGATAAATTACCACTATTAACATAGTAGAAACTGTACACATATAAAACCACTTCAATCATCAAAAAATAAAACAGATAAAGATGATAATTTCTTACAAGTTCCCTCTAAACAAACAGGGGTAGCTCACTTTACCCATTAAAAAGTAGTTCCACCTAATAACTAGGCCATTGTCTTGACTCTTCTGTCATTTTTTGTACTGTGTACAGACATATATAAACAGTGTTCTTTACAACAGTAAATTGATAATGTTGAAAGTTCTCATGAAGTGTTGTGCATTTTCATATATGTTTGTTTTTTTATTCCAAACTTTAGTCATTAAAAAATTTCTGATTTCATAACACTTCTAATTCATTTATGAAGACTTCAAAACTTGGCTTTACCATCTTAATTATCAATGAAACAATTACGATTTGAGTAATAATAAAGTTAGTTAATTGTAATCAAATTAAAAATTAGTGTTTTTCATCTAGTTCTTTTAGTAAAGTATCCAACATACCAGAATCTCACATTCCTTTAGTATATCATACCCATCTTTTCCTGCAGCAAGATAGCTTTTGGTTACCAGCTTGTATCTCTGAAAATTAGAAACAACAAAGTGTTTTTAATTATTTATCTCACAGTGCATTTCATTCACAAATATAGATACATCTTTTTATCCATTGATCTATACTGAAGGGCACTCACCTGATCAAGTTCCATGAATTCATCGCCTATTTTTACATAACGAGGATCAATTCTACTTCCAGGAGGTTTTGCAGGATCAAAAGCAAAGCTAACTCCAGCAACTTGAGGAAATCTTCCTTCCAGCTTAGGATACTGTGATACACCATTTTCTAAAGCTTTCCATATTTGTTCTCCTTCGTACAATAATAAAAACTCAAGTTTAATTGAATATTTTACTCATTTTGATAATATGGCAATTTAACTTTTTTACTTTATCATATTACAGTACGCTAGCAGATATTTCATAATTAACTGACAGACAGGGACACAATACAAATGTATTACACTAACCAGCTTAGCTGTCAGAATGCTACAAAGGCAGGATCATAATTCTAGTTAGAATCTATAAATTCAGATATTACTGAAAAAAAATCTTGCAAACTACCTTTTATTTTTCATTACTAGTTTGTAGTTTGTTAACAGCTAAAAAAAATTTCATTAATTCCTGATTTTCCAAAATTAGAAGACAGAATATCACTCACTTATTACGTATCATTCACAAAAGCTCGCACATACCACACATGGTATGTAATAGAAATATAATTAAACTTTTGTTTATTGCTTGCCCAATATATCCTTGACAAAGGAGAATAAATTACACTGCACTATTCCATTTTACTTAATTTAAAATTATCACAAACAGGAAAGGTAATGTAATAAAATAAGAAAATCTATATTAATATTTAAGTACAGAATTACAGTCACAACAAGAAATACATAATACAATAAATAGCACAACATACAATAACAATATTGATTAATCATTAGACCTTTACTATAAATTAATACTGATCTGTCAAATCTTGACTTTGTTACTAACTCCTTGACCTGTAGCATCAAACACTCAATTTTTGGACTCAGAAAATCTTTATATAAAACAACTACTTTAATCCCAACTACTCGGCTTTTAATGTTAGAGTAATTTCAAGAGTCAAACAATTTTTTAAAATTTATGACGTTGGTGAAATGTACTGTATTAATTCCACTTTTGACAATGGTACAGACTAATTTTCAAAAGTGCCTCAATTACACAAAAATTAACATCATTTAACTTTTCTTTAACTTTGGAGACAATAATGAACCATGATAATAGTTCATAATAGAGGTTGCACTGGAAGTTCACCAAAATTCTAATAGGACATACAGGAAAAAAAATTCTTAAAAAGCAAAACTGTTCTTGAAACAACACTCAAGTTTCTGTATCAATGGCTATGGCTGCTAAAGTATTAATAATAGCAAAAAAGTTGATTTTTCTCATTGTTAATCAAATTTCAAAAATCTATTCATTCTATGTGTTATTAATATCATTCTTGTTTTACAAGCCTACATAAAAAACAGCTACGAATATTTTATTTAAACTTGAACAAATTATGTTAAAACTCCTGCACAAGTCATAGGACTATTTTTGAGATGAGTCTTGAAAGTTGAGATCTCCCCCCCCTTAAAATTTTCCAAGTTCTTCTTTGCTGTCAACACAAACTCTTCAAAGCAAATGAACCATTACAGAAACATAGAAGCTATTTAAGCACCATTGTATTGTTTCATGTCATACCACTTGGAAATTATTTCATTTATTACATAAAACAATATGTATGTTTATAACAGTGTCTCCAGCCTTATTACTATTATAGTTTTAAAACTTACAACACAAAAAAAACAGCTGGGAATATTTTACTAAAACCTGGACAATAGTAATGAATGCAGTATTGTGTATATCATATGGTGAGTTTTAAAATTAGATATACAGAGAGCACCTTCATTTTTTCACCATGAAAAATATTTCTAAGTCCTTTACTTTCTTGCCATTAAAAAAATCTGGTGTTTTAATAAAGTGAATTAATGGGATATACTACTACTTTTGAGTATTCATCATTTCTCAAGTTCATTGTTTGTTGTTTTTTGAGTCCATTATTGTACTTGGTCTTTACATGAATTTCTACGAGCATTTCAGTAAGTTTCCTAACAGTAGATGATTACCATAGTAGATTTATCTACTTTTGCACATGGTTATTTACTCTACTGATTTTCTTATTTCACTGAAATTGCAAGCATGCATTTTAGCATTATTTTATCATTATTATTTATATTTTTGTTTCATAAACCCATATCAAAATCAACTAGGTATTTTGTACAAACACCTAGACAGATATACCATATGAAATGCTGCATATGACCATGACCTATTTGAAAAGTTGTTTATTTTTCATTGAAAATTTATTTATGTAGCTATAAATACATAACATACGTGATGCATGCAATTTCCTTTGTACTTGTCACAAAACCACCTGGCTCAGTAAATAATAGTTGGCTGACCAAAAACAGTGCTGCAGTAAACTGTTGAAAAATGTGTAACATTCAATTGAATGCATAAGCACTTATGTGTCTCAAATTTTATTATCATAAATTGACATGCATTTAAGAAACAAGACTAATCAAACTACAAAGATTATTTTTTCAAGCCTAGAACTATGAATTCTAAACAACAAGTAAACAAACTCTAGGCTGAACATAGTGTGTATATTATTTTTTCAAGCTACCCTCCAGTGTGTTACCTTTTTAAGAGTTGCTAATTGTATGGTTTAAAATATAATCTCTGCATTTTAATTCAACTTGTTTCTGCATATTTTTGACAATCCCTTTTCCATTTTTAAATTAACAATTGTTAATTATCTTATAGTATTTATACCTGTAGCACTCAGAACCAGCAGGGGATCTAACATAGGTAGGACTGTAACCAAGTCTCTCATTATAAAATCTCCAGCAGGATGTATCCGATCAGAGCGTAAAGTTCCAGAGTTTAAAATAGCTAAGTCAGAATGTGTAGAAGACAACATAATGTCACAGACAAAATTACCTAGAAAAAAAAAGAATTACAATAAAGAATGATTTCAATGAAGCTGTAATAAATATATATACACATCATATTAGAAATTTTCAAATCAAGAATTACATGATCCATGTACAAAAAAAAAAAGTACACTGTATGGAATAATGCAAGATGGATTTTTCTGCATTAATCTACCAGTTATTAAGGGCTAAATACTGTTACTGACTTTTCTACTTAGAGAGACAATACATTTAAGTATTTTCATGTGGCATTAAAAATTTACAAAAAAAATACTAGTATCACAATTATTGCCTAAACAAATAATTTACATAAGGTAATTTCATTGACAGTTGATGCATTTCAAAATAAAATTAGATCTAATATTATTCCACTGTAGACTATGTGGAATTATACAAATGTTGTAAAACACACACAAAAAACACTACATTACATACACCAAATTTTGAAGGTTTATAATATTAACATTGATTACATTCTGGGTTTTGGAATAGTCAGTTAGTGAGACTACTTGCAGGGAATATTTAATATCATAGTGTTAAACCCTAAAAGGATGGGTAAAAAAGCCCAGAAGCTGGTGTCATTGTAATTAGACAATCATCTTAAGAAGAGGATTACATCTGAAATTAAAGTGTGGGTTCTGTGACCATCAATAAACGTTGGTGAGTGTACATATCTACTGTTTACCTCAAATATGATAGTTTATTTTGATTGTCTTTGGGTCTAAAGTAATCAGGAATACATAAAGATTTTGAAATATGAATTTTATGGCCCACTTACAGTAAAACATTTCAAAATGGATATACACTAATCATATATATGAAAAACACAAAAAACACATTTCAACATAAAATGCTGTACCAATAAGTTTTATGTAAGTGGATAATTATTTTAGCTGAATTATTTCTAATTTACCAAGGTTTGTTTCTTTTGTTCGAATACTAGAAAAGCGACCATCTAAGTCAACAATAAAATGACCTAGAAGTGTGTCCATCTTTCCTTCAACAATATCTGTGAGGGAAAAGAAAGATTTTTTTTATCAGAGGCAACTTATATTATTCAAATGTGCTTCTATGAAATTTTAATTTATGAATCTATTTTAACAACTGCTAGCTTTATGTGACTAGGAATCAAATAAGGAAATCAATAAAAATTGCAATCTCTCTTAAAAGGAGCTACAAAAACAAGTGCATTTTAAAAAGCTGAGTAAAGATCAAGAGTTTTATTTGGAGTAAAATGCAAGCATTAAAATTAATACCTATATGAATAAACTATGTGAAGCAGAGTCACTGATGTACAAGATGTTTTAAAATAGTTTGGTTTAATAATATTAGCTCTATAACTGTTAAATACACAAACAAACTGACACTTAACAGGTGGAACTATTACTTGCAAATTAAATAATTAAATCTCACATAATTTCTAAAATATCTATCGTCCACACTTGAATTCTTACTTATGATTCTAGGCTGACACTGTGCATGTTATTTTGCATAAAATTTTTGATTTGGCACTAAATTATTTTTTTCATGTAGTACTCATATCAATGTAACATTTCTACCTCACTGAATTTCAATATATCTTTTTTGTTTAACTGAGATAAAAGAATTTGCTGAAGATGGTGCCTTCAGATGTTTTGATCATCAACTTAAACTACAATACATGAAGTTCAATAGTAACTAAATGTATTTACTGACCAACAACTGATTTTTATCTCAAACTTTAAGAACATTATAAAATAATGTTTAACCTCTAAAGTTAGCATCACTTCTCTTAAAATTCTTACCGTTGTATTTTTCCAATCCTCTCTTCAAATCAGGATCTTCTTCATATTTTGATGTTACATCAATTTTGTCAATATTAAGCTCTATATCCAAGTGATTAAAAGTCAAAGTGATTTTTGAAAATTCTCTGAAGTCTGTTCCACTTTTAATTACATATTTTCCATTAACCTACAAGAACAAACAACTAAAAAGTAAACTTGTGAAAATCTCTGTATTTGTACAATAAAATACATATATATAAAAGCACAGAATGTTACTATGAATTTCAAAAACTTCCTGAAAGAGACCAAGCATGACAGAGGTTATAGCCAACTAGACTGCTGCATTCAGTTACACAATACATGTTAATTGCCACATTATTTGTTATTCGGGAAAACTTAGAAAGAATTAAGCACATTAGCTTGGAAAACTCAGAATCCATTTATTACAATTTTCCATTCAATTTTAATTTTATATTTAAGTGGTTTCACAATCTTTCATGTATTACAGATTCAGTAATAATTTTCATACAACTTTAGAATCAAAGATAGAAATAAACAAAAACAGCAGGTGTTAAAGTATGTATGGTCATTTGATTCAATGTTATTACACAAGCACTGTACTTAAACAGTGTAACAATTGTGTTTGTCTTTGTGGAAGGTATAAAATGGACAATTTATTTTATTAACACCTCAGAATTGAAGGCAGGTCAACATTTAACATTAAAATGTTATACAAACATGAGTTTATACTCATTTTGAAATTTTATTGAAACACAAAGCATTTATACAGAAGTGCACCTTTATGAAATGTGTGGTGTGTATGAAAAAAACAGATACCATTTATGAGTAGGTCTTTGGTCCTTTGGAACAAAATCATATTTCATTATGGTTATATGGTTGTTTTATAGATCTGAAGATGACCATAGACAGGCAGTATTCTTTCAAACATTATTTTCTGGTGATTACTTATAACATTTCTATTTATAACATCAAGGAAAAGCAAAAATACTTTGGATAAGTTAGCTGCATTATTAACTTCCCACATTCAATCTATGTAGTCTATTTTATTTCCATTTGTAATGTGTTAATCTATGTAAATTATATGTATATTCATAACGTAAACAATATTTCATACATATAAGTACATTACTTGAAAGATATTATCAATGGACATTTATCTAGAAACATTTTAGTGAATGACAATGAGCTGCTAACACAAATCTTCATCTGATGCAGGTTTACACTAGCAGCTCAAAAACCTCCTAAACAGGGAGAGTCCATTAATAATGTCTTTCAGGTATATACTTTTCTATCTAAGCTTTCCCTCAAACAGTAACAATACATTAGCCCTCTATCATGTTTAATGGTTTATGTACATTAGATAACTGGTTTCCATGTCTTTAAGTACACTTTAATTTAGAATTTATGGTTCAGACATTTTTTTAATATTTCTCAGTCTTTTAGTACCATAGTCTTGTGTCACAGTTGCAGAGGACTCAAACTAAATCACATGCAACTCAGACATCTAAGTATTGTGACTAGGAGACACTTGTGATTAATTTGCTTTTCTTTTTTTACACAATAAAATCTACCTTTGGAAGATTATCCAGAAGTAAAATAAAAATTTACCTTCTTTCTAGTATTAACTGCAGATTGGCAACACAAAATAACTGTACCTGTGGGTATTGCATAACATTTGCCTTTACTTTTCCCATGCAATTATGGATGTTGCTACATCTAGTATTGTAGTGTAGTATGGCTTAAAACATTGCACAATAAAATATAACATTACCAAAACTGTGTGCTGTGCATAATTGTTGCAAGAGGAATATTAAAAAAAACTGGGAATACCTAACTTCAATGGGCAGTTTTTTGTGTTCATCCAGATAAGTAATGTTAGGTTGAGAGCAATTTTTTAACATTTGCTGTTAATATGACTTTGGTTAGAAGGCAAATGTAGTTATTAAAATTATAGCAAAAAGAAAATCAAGGGTTCATTTTTTGCTCCTCCATACACATCTCTTAATTACTTGAATTTGAAAGATAGTGACTAATGACACTAACTTGAGCATCAATGACTTAGGCTTGGAAACAAGGTCTCAGAACAACTACAATTCTGCTATTTACATTATCTACCTGATTTTCTTGGGCAGCCTAGCCTAAAGAATTTTGCAGCACGTTGAGTACTATGTAACTATCTCAAGAACTGCACTGATAGGAGTAACCCTCTCATGTGGATGTCAACTCATTCACATGAAATAGAAGGGTTCCTTACTTATTTAATGTTATCAGAAGCCTTCTGTCTATGTACTATCCTAGTGATTCCCTATTCTTTGTTTTTTCTAGCTCTGCTTTCTAGCAATTTCAATCCTGAATGTTTATAAAGACTTTCTATGGTTGCCTTACCTAACTAATACAGAGGTTGATATTCTGTCAGTAGAAATATACTGGATTTAATATATGGACTTCTCTTATGAATTTGTCAACTTTCTCATTTAGTTTTATCTTTGCATAGCCTGGTACAAAAATACAGGTGATGATCTTGCCATGCAACTGCTTGGTTGTTTACCATCAATCTGAGGACCAATCACTTTGCATTTTACATGGTACTGCCTATGAATCAATCAAGTATTATATTAGTGGCACTGTTTATTCATAATTCATTTCAGCAATGAAAGGAACAGCTTGTTTTATAGTTTCCAACTCTACATCTTGTGCTTCTTGTAAGAAGCTTGAATATTTTGCCAGCCTTAAGAAGAATTAAATCCCAACCATTTTTTTCTATCTTTGGTGTAGGAGCCATTTGCGGCTGGTTGTGATAACAGGTGACCATCCACTATGGTCTTTAAACAAGTGCTTATGTTTTTTTTTAATTTTACTTTCTATCCAATATCCATATTTGTGACAAAGCTGATATGGACAGCTTCAAGATGCATTTATTTCACGTGAGGGTATCTTAGACAAGGTGGTCGTCAATTATGCCCATCCAAGACTGTCTCTCAAGGTTCCTCTTTGCTAATCCTGTACTTGACTGATGTTTGACAGATCATTGTGGTGCTGAAAGGTTCCAGTTGATAAGTTGTATTCAAATTGCATGACATTAATGAAGAATTCTGTAAGTACCATTAGTAGTCTACAATGCTTCTGAAGATTACAAGGTGTAATAGGGCTGAAGATTATACCATGACTAGCTTTAAACATGTCTTTTGATTATTGTACATTGTAATAAATTAACTTATTCACTCAGTTAAATTAGTCAGTTGATGAATTTCAAAACTTGTTATTACAGCTTTGCTTAAACTGTGCTAGTCTGTTTGTTGTTAAGTACAAAACTATGCAATGGACTGTGTTTTTGGAATTACTGCTAAACTACTGGGAGGGCTCTTAAATGGCATTTAGGATACTCATGTCATATCAGTGCATAATGATAAAAAATTTCTTTTATGAAGATTGTTAAGAGACCAAAGATACAGTGAAATAGTGAATGTAGGAAGATGTAACCCCAAATCAATGCTTCAACTTGAGATGAGGCATGAAAAACAACAATGAAAGTAAGAAAATGGCTAATAAGTGTAAGAGGGAGTAAGCATCTGTCAGAAATATATTTTTAGTGCAAGAATTTTGATAAGAGTACTTACACTTTTCACAGTTACAACTACAATCCCACAATGAGCAGGTAGAGGGACATTATAAAATTAACTAGGTAAAGCAACCCTCAAAAGCATCTGAGGAGCACTCATGAAATGTGCAACTTTATGTAGAGGAAACACCTTGATGGGATATTGTACCACATCTGTAACAGGTATACTCTTCACCCAAGTGTAGCCAAATGTTGTTGTGTCACAATCAAAGGGTAGAACAAACAATGCATCCTAAATCAAAAACAAAGAGGAATGTGTGTAGAGCAGCAAGAGCATGTCATACCATAAATCTGGAGGTTAACTTCAGTGGCACAAGGAGATACTGATAGAGGCAGGTGGACATAACAATGTAAACATCAAAATAAAGACATTCATCAGCAGCATAATTCCATCCTTTTGAGTAGAGATAGTGCACAGAAGAAATACCTTGGCTGGAGAAACAAGTGAGATCTCTAATTTGGAAATCTTGTTCAAATCCCTCTCAATGATCACTCCTTGGGGGGAATTAACAGTAATATGGGGAGTAACCTCAATGAGTGTATCTCCATTGGCCTTAGAATGTTTAGGGGTAGATGTTTCTACAAAGATGTCCCCAGAATGTAGCTTATTGACAGACTTGGGAGAGCCAGCAAGTCAATGTAATCCCTTCTGAATGAAAAAGACATCTGCCCTAAGGAACTGTCAGATAAAATATCAAGAATTAAAAACTGAGGTACAGAATCTGACAGTGGTGGTGACTGTGCAATAGTCATTAATGCATGGCCATTCACTTAAGTTATTGTTTTACTTTTTTTTTCAAGAATTGGGTTATCCATAATAAATAAAGGAAAATTCAGTGCCCACTGACCCAATTCAGCATGCAGACCTACAAGTGGATGCACTACAATGCCAAACAAGTACATTGCAGCATTGCTGGGGTTTCTTAAGTGCTATACTTGGACACCAGCATCAGACAATGTCCAAAACACCCATTGAAAATGCCCAAAACTGGTACTTAGTTGACCCTTGCCCAACATTACTGATTGACTGACCTTGGAGATACCACACCAAAACCACCCACCTATAGGAATTCAAGGCCAAAGTTCTGTGTTGAGGTTAGAATCCTCAACCACCAGGATCCTCTCCTCCCCTTCATAAATCACCAAGCTTGACCAAACATGTGGGTGGATGTTCAGATGTTAGAAGAGGTAAACTGAAAATACAGAACCTTTCCTGGTAAGTCTCCTCACCACAGGAATCCATCTTGAAGGTGAGAAGGTTAGCCTAAACTGAAATGCGAGTTAATAAAACACCCTTAAAATAAACAGGAAATGAAATAAGATGAATAACAGACTTTTCCAACTTAATAACCCAACCCACCCGATCAGCTTATTTGAGTAGAAGTTTGGTGTTTGAAGAAGAGTCTGTGAAGTATGGAGCCAGATAGAGCAAGGAGAATTAAAGAACTGGGCAAATGACTGGACCACCTGACAGAAAACATAAGGTACAGTTGCTAGCTCAAAAAAATCCTGGATTTGATAAACATGAATTTCATGGATAAAACTTAAAAAGAGTGAAGCTAGTTATTGGACTGTAAAGATAAATAGTGAACACACTGAATCTTGTTATCCTAAGACCTGACAAAGGCTCACCTGAGAGAGACAATTAGGATTCTACAAGTGAACCAAAGCATATCAAGAAAGCAATTCAGACAGGAATGATCAATCACTGCATGCCAATTGTAGCCTTCTTGTAGATAACATAAAAATCAAGAATAGAACCCTGGGACACAGGAGAAACCTGTCTAACAGTGCCCTTAATGATAAGAACTTGAACCCTTCTGTGAGATGCTGGTAGGAAAAGAAATGGAACAGAAAATAAGGTGGGAGGTGAAAGGAAATGAAGGGAAGAGTCCTTCTGACAAAACTCAAATGACTTAAGAGTTAGTGGTAGAGTCTCCCACATTTTTGAGAAATAAGCAAGCTAGGCTCTCACAGGACAAAACTTGAGAGAGTAGTCATTAGTAATGCTGACATGTACAGAAGATCAGTGAACAATGGTATGACATGTAAAAATGGTCTGGAAAGCAGAAACCACTGAAGCAGAGAAAGAAGAAGAAGGAGATTGGGGCAATGGCAAGTAAGGAAGGTGTCTGCACACTCATTAAAAATTGTATATATCAGAAAATGAGGTGATTAAAGATCTAAGAAGAAAGTCAGGGGAAAATGCACACATATCAAGAAAGCATCCAAGAGTTCCCACCAACACAGGAGCCAAGTGTGAAGAGAAAGAGCAGACAAAGATATTGTGGTGAGTAAGAGGATACAAGCTGCAGCCAAAAAAACCCTTAGAAGAATAATGGAAAATCTCAAATGCCAAGACAATGGACAACAAGAAATTGTGTATTGTGAGGGCAAAACAGAGATAAGCAAATTATACTTAAAAAAAAAAAAAAGTCTGAAATCAAACATTAGGTCTTAACACTTCATATCAAAATGAGAAGAAAATGTTAGGTCCAACTGCATTGAAGGAGTGTCACCCTCATATCTGTAGATGTTGTTGCATACTAATTTGCATATTTGAATACAGCTGAACCATGTGGTAGGCATGTGGAATTAGGTAGGAGTTCCAGACTAGTGGTGAGCAAAAATATGCACACAAGAGAGCAGTCAAATCCAAACAACTATAATTGTGAGCACAAGGAGGTAACTGTATCATAAATAAATCTTATTTCCCCTTTAGTAAACTTGCATTCATAGAAAATTAATAGGATTTGTTTTCCTCCTGTTTCATAATGTTAAACCAGTTTTAATACTGTAGTTAATTTAGATTTCATTGGTCAAATTTACCTTACACTTTTGTATCTAGTTGATCATTAAAATAAGAAACTACTACTGTATTTCAGATCTGTAAGTCATTGTCAAGGCATTTTCTGATTTTTCTTTCAGAAAAGAAAATTCAAAAATCGAAGCTCAAACTTAGACAGTAATAGGGACTTGAAGGTGTGGGAAAGTTCAAACTTCAGTTTTCTTTTTTAAGATAAACATTCTACCTTGTTAATTACATGGCTAAATAACAGTATTAAATAACTTGAAAGTTTTTTTTAAAATATATGTATAGGGAGTGGACAAAAAGTTGTCCCCCCCAAATGTTTGTTACATTTTTTATTAGATAATTGAAAAATATGTAAAACTTTTCTGAACACTCAACAAGATCTGTCCAAATATGGTTACAAATCTTAATTTTAATATTGGCTTTCATAAATATCTGAACTTTTTGTGATTTTAGTTACTTATTCTCAAAAAATGTTGTGCACATGATCAAAGTTCTTAAAGCCTACTTATTCCAATTAGCCTAAAAAATGACCAAACAAGTCTTATTTTCAACATTTTCAAGGGGAGGCCACTTTTTTGTCCACCCCCTGTATATATAAAGCTTTTCTTCTTGTGAAAAAAAATATTTGTTTACCTGAGAACAAATGAATCAGCAAATTCTTCATAATTTGTGGTAAAAACAGTTACTTCCAAAGTCAAAATACTATAGTTTTCAATACTACACATAAATACATAAAAGTTTTCTAGAGCACAAATCTACATACTGCTTCATGTACATCAATAAGCTTCTAAATCTGAGTGAACCACATTTAAATTACCTTTCTTATATCATAATCATGGTCATGTCCTCCAAGGATAAGGTCTATCTCATCCACATTTTCAGCAAGTCGACAATCATTGGGCCATCTCATATGAGTCAATGCAATAACATAATCAACCTCCTCCTGTAAAAAAAAGATGCATTTACCAAATCTATCAGTTCCATCTTATCTGTATTCAAAGACACTATATTTCTAATTATGTCAAATTTAACCCAAACAAGTGTAAACAGAGCACTACAAGTGGCATGTTTGACAGAAAGCACCCATGCAACCACTGCAGCATGCTGCTCAAGTAGGCTGCCATATATAGAACCTTTATATGTAAGCCTGTAATATTCTCGCAATTTATATGAACAAAAACTGAGTGGCATCTTCTAAATGTTTGTACATATTTAATAAACATGCCAGTTACTGACTACAATAAGTTTTCCCAACTTCAAATCATGATTACTACTTTATTTCTTTTTAATGCTTTTATGTCTCCCAATTTGTCCATGCACTTTAATCTCCCAGCTATTTAAGCTATTTATGAAGTAATAGGCAGGTATTTCATGTTTATTGGCATAAACCTACAAGGCCAAACAAGATGTAGTATACTATAGTGGTATATGGAAATTAAAGTAAAAGTACAAAAAATATGTATAATTAAGACCTGCCAGGAAGACTGAAGCATTAAATTCAATCTTGCTGTCAGTCACCTGAAGTTAGCCTTTCCAGTCATTGGTTTAGATCAAAACAAAAATTAAAATGTGTAAACGAAATCATGCTAAAATAGTATATAGTAAAATAAAAACCTTAAATTAAAGACCAATGGCTCTTAATGTAAAAACATGAGTGAGGCAGTCAGTATTACTTATGAAACTGGCTAATGTCAAGGGCAAATCTACCTAAAAATGTGTTTAAAATGGTGGTGTTCTTGGTTGTAATGAAGGAATGATAATAAAATATGTACGATTGTGCTCTGAGTGCCACACAGACAACACACTGGTGCATCAATACCAGATGAAAGGTTTGTGTTTGTTTTGCTTATAGCAAAGCCACATTGGGCTATCTGCTAAAACAACTTCCCTTCAATCTTTACAGAAACAAGATGGCCAAAGAGCTAAAGAAGGCTTGATTTGAAAAAGCTTATTATTTCGTTGCTCACTCCAGGTTGACTGCGAACTGGTGTACAGTTGGGTTTGGATAACTGGACCATTGTCCCTGTATGGAACAGGGACGGGGGTGATAGAGCCAGAGCAGATGGACTTTGTCGCTCTGTCAGCTAGCTCATTCCCACAAATACTAATGTGACCTGGTATCCAAAAAAATTGGACAGAGATAGACGACAGAGAGATATGGGCCAGTTTGTTTTGGTCATTAATAAGAATAGAATGATAACTAACATAGAATGATGTCAGGGCCAATAGACAGATAAGTGAATCAGCATAGATCATACAATTCGTATATTGCATAGTTTCAATATGATTTAGGGCAAGAGAAATAGCATACAATTTGGCAGTGAACACAGAAACTGTAGAGGGGATTCTGTGTACTACAATTGAACTGTAACAAACCATGGCAGAACCTACAGAGTCACCTCATTTTGAACCATCAATAAATATGGGAATGAATGGATTGTTTGAAAGATATTCAGCAAATAAAGAGTAATATTTCCAGTTGGGAGTTCTTGCCTTCTCAGATGACTCAAAGATAGTTCACAGTTAGAGATAGTAATTAGCCATGGTGGAAAAGGCCAAACTGTTGATACTGCTATGCTGTTCAAAGATATATCCAATTTTTCTGATTGTGCCCAAATACGAAGGCTAAAAGGAACAATGGCAGATTTTCTATTATAAAAATGTGTGGCCCAATGAGGATAGAAAACACAACCTCAAGTAGAATGCTGTGGTAAAGAGTGAAGTTTGGAAGCATACATAAGAGACAGTTGCAAATGGCAAATATACAGAGGAGGTTCATGTGACTCCACATACAAACTTGGATTGGAGAAGTATGAAAGGCCCCAATGCACAGACTTGGAATTGGTGGTTCATTAAAAAATGCTGAATAAAAAGTGGCAAATTGCCACGCAATCCATATGAGTGAAGGTCTCGCAAGATATCTCCAAGTTGTATCATAAGCTTTCTCCAAAAAAAAATTAAAACAAGATGTTGCTTCAAAAAGGCTTCTCTTACTTATGTTTCAAGGCAAGGCAAATTAAGTGGTCTATCATGGAGCATTGTCTTTGGAACCCACATTGAGTGGGTGAGAGAGCATTAATCATCCTCTCTAAGGTCTTATTCAGACAACTCAAAGCAATTGAATGGTAATTCAAAGAAATCTTTGGATCCTTCCCAGCTTTAATAGGAAGTACAATAGCTTGGCACCAAGCATCAGGAAAGACATTCTCCTGCCATATCTGGTTAAAGACAGCCAAGAGAAAGGTGGTATAGCATCTCATAATAAATATCAGGTCCAACTGATGTATTGCCAGACCAACGAAGCACAAGTTCGAGTTCCACCAGTGTAAAAGGGTGGTTGTAGTCACAGGGATGATAAGTCGAAAAAGAAAATGGCAGATGTTCAACTCATATTTTAATAGCTAAGAAGGAAGGGAATGAGTTTGAAGAGCTAGACACATGAGAGAAACATTCATCAAAAGTATTGGCAATGCTCTGAGAATCAGCAACTTCATGGCCATTGAATATTAAGATAGAGAGGGGGCAGAACTATACCATCCACTCATCTTCCAGATCTTGTCCCATATGACTTTTGAACTGGTGGTTGAAGAAATGCTGGAGGTTATTTAATCCAAGATTCCTTTTGACTTTGATGTCAATCTCACCGAGCCTGTACACGGGCTTGCTGAAATGCAATGCAGTTTGAAAGCATGGGATATCTACAAAATTTATCCCAAGCATATTTCTGAGCTATGTGTTATATAACAAGCAGAATTCCACCAAGAGTGGGTATGCTGTGAGAAAAATGTTGAGGTTTTGGGGATGCACTGAACAGCTGTTTGGACAATACAGTTAGTTACTGCTGCTACATAGTCATCAGTCAATGATTTACATAAGATGCAGGATCAAGTTCCAAGAGAGTAGTAAAAGGGTCAGTTGGCCTGATCTAACTTCCATTGAGGCACACTGGTCAGGTGGCACTGACCATGGCCAATCTCTATTAATATGATAGGAAAACGATCACTACCCCATGGATTGATATCAACCTCCCAAGAAAAGCAAGTGAAAAGCAAAGGGGAGCAAATAAAAAGATCTATAGCAGTAAATGACTGCATGAAAATAAGTGTAAGTGCCAGTATTGAAGACAGGTTGTGATTCAGGAGCATATGCTCTATAGCATGACCTCTAACATCAATACTAGAGCCACCCCAGAGGGGATTATGCCCATTAAGATTCCCCAAAATTAAAAAGGAGGTTGGCAGTTGCTCAGTGAGAGTATCAAGGTTTGATGGATTATAATTTTTTCCAAGGGTAAGATACAGAGAGCAAACAGTGATGGTATGACCCAAGGAGATATGGATAGCTATAGCCTCCAAGGGCATATTCAGTGACAAGAACTGGGTGGGCACACGTTGATCAACAAGCAGTGCTACCACCCCATGTCCTTGTCCAACACAACCTTTCATTTTGATAGGTGTATTGTCAAATTGTGACTGTATTAGTAGGTTTTAAAAATGTTTCCTGTAAGGAAAGACATTTGGGATGATAAGATTCAATCAAATCCTTGATGTCATTCACATTTGATTGAAAACCTTGACAGTTACATTGGATTAGCATGGCCATTTTTATTTATTTTGGAGGAGAATGTGGCAAGGAGACCTGCTTGCAACTGCGCTTTTTCTCTTTATTGGATGTGGGTCAGTCACTCTCTAGTAATCCTGCTCTGGATTGAGTAGGCAGATCGGTGTTTGTATACATACATTCCAGTGATTGAGGATGTGAACAAATGGTTTAATTTTTGGGGTGACAAGAGAGGAAAACCCCATAGAAACACCTGGGCTTGAACAAGGCAAAGTTTGGCAATGACTGGAAAATGTGGTAGGGACAGAGATAGAAGTAGATACTGATTCATTACCTTTTTTTTATTTTGGAAGGTACTGGATTAAGATGTGCTGTTAAGGATTCTCTAGGAGGCATGGAAAAGTCTGTCTAGGGTCCTACTAAAGTAGTGGAACAGATTACAGCAGCACAAGTTTGGGATGGAATTGGGAATAGTAATTTCCAAACCTCTGGGTAAGTAATATTGTGAACTGTATTTAGACATTGTACTTCTTCTTTACCCATTTAGGGCAAAAAGTAAAATACGAAGGATGTGGACCACTGCAGTTAATACAATTCTAGTTGGCATTCAAAAGCATCATGATCTTTACCAGCACAACAGGCACATGTCAAGGAACCACAGCAAGATATTTTGAATGACCAAATTGTTGACAATGAAAACATCTAACAGGGTTAGGAATATAAGGCCGTACCTTACAATTCAGATATCCTACCATGATTGTGCTAGGAGGACGTGATATTGTAAATGTGAATATTAAACATTTGTCTGCTCCATAATCACATCTCTATGAGTAAAAATTCTGCGTACAGCTGTAACACCTTGGCTGGTGAAACCTGAGGATCTCTGATTCAGCAATGGTCTTTAGTTCCCTCTCAACTATAACTCCTCTAGAAGAATTCAAAGTAGAATGAGGAGTTACTTCAATGGGTATATCCCCAATGGCCTTTGATTTCAATAGAAGTTTGGAATGTTGTGATGAAGATGTTTCAACTAACATGTACCCAGATTGCAATTTTCTTACTGATTTAGAGAGCCAGCAAGCCTTTCTAAACCTTTTTGAATAAAAAATAGTGACATCTGCCCTAAGGGTTTTTCAGTTAAAGAATATATAATTAAAAATTGCAGGACAGATTCAAGTTGTGAGTTTGACCATAGAGTCATCAATGCACAGTCATTTGCCAGTCGGATTTTTCTCTATCCTGTCATGCTTGTTTATATTTTTATTTGAGGGGTATCCACAATAAAAAAAAGAATATTTTGGTGCCCACAGACCCCACCCACCACAAAGCCATACAAGGGGATGCACTACAGTGCTATATAAGGTCACTGCAGAGATGCCAAGGTTTCATGAACAATATACCCAAACATCAGGAGCAGAAATAATGTCCACTACACCAGTTGAGGACGTCCTATGCTGGCATTCAGTTAACCCTGACCCAAATGGACTAGCCAAGTGATCTTGGGGGGGCCACCCCAAGGCTGCCCATCTACAGAAATTCAAGGCCAAAGTGGTGTGTTGGATTTGGACCCCTCAACCATCTGGATCCTATCCTCCATTTCAAGGGTCACCAAACAGGAAGGTAGATGTTTATATCCCAGAGGAGGTAAACTGAAACTACATAACCTTCTCTGGGAGGTCCCCTTACCACGTACAGGAATCCACATCGAGGGGGAAATAATAGCACAATATTTCCATTTTAACATTGTAAAATATGTAGTGTCAACAAATACATGAAATTTAACTCTCAGAGTATTCTTCAGTTGTTATATGTCCAGTTTCGTGCCTGCGAGTGTCAAATAACAACCAAATACATTTACACACCTACTGCTCTCTACATAAAGTTTGCACCATTCCCTAAAAATATTTGATTTTCCTAATTCTGAAAGATTTTCTGGTAATAAATGGAATTGTAAGATTTTGAAATGAAAGCATTTTTAAAGTGTACCACACATGGTAACAATTATCTTGTATCATATTAAATATTTTCAATGCAGTAATTGTGTGTATCAACAATTTCTCCATTGAATCACTTGTTTGTAATAAGTTTTGATGATATACGTTGATAAACATGCTGGTATGTATGCCTAGATCCTATAGATCAATAAACAATATTCAGTCTAATGAGATATTTACTGTAAACAATACCAAGTGTGTGTATATAACAGTTCTTAGTGTAATATGTTCAACTGTCATTATATCACAGGAATTCATTGTTGCTGTAATATGTTCAATTCCCATTATATCACAGGAATTCAAATTACAAACAAAATGGGTAAAATTTGTCTACAATACTTATCAATTTTAGTGGAATCAAAATAGGGATTTGTAGCTTGAGAAAATTATGTGGACTATTTCCAGCCTGGTTTATTTATGTTATGTTTTTAAAGCCCTTGTTGTAGACTTGAAATACATATGCATTTTGATTAAACTTGTTTCACTGTTGTTTTTTTCTTTTATCTGTATTACCTCCTTCTGAAATGAATAACTTTTAATTATCTTGTTTTTAAAGTTTTTTATATCCATTTATGGAAATAAATTTTAAGCTCTACACATGCATATGCCTTTCAGTTGAATGTTACATGTTTTTCACCAACTTACTGCTGCAACGACTTTTCTTTCATCCAGTCATACTGAGACAGGTAGTTTTGTGTCTGACATTTAGTGTAAAGATGCATTTAATAAGAATAAAGGAAGCCACTCATAAGATCTCATATTTTATGTATTTATAGACTTGTAAAAGAACTTTTAAATAGGCCATGGACATTCAGAGCATTTAATATTATATATGTGTCTAAGTTTTGACACAAAATACAATCTCAACAAGCAGGTAAATTTTCATTGTGTTTAAAAATCTTGAAATTGCTTGTTTTGCTTATTACATTGCACAACAATTTTTTGAAAAGTTTTGCTTCCTGAAAAGTGTTTGCTGATTGTGACAGGTGGGTATGCACAAATATAGTTTTGGTTTTGCTTCATCATGTAGGAACTCTGAGAAATAGACAGTTAACTGTTTACCAGCAATAAGGTATTTAATTGCATTTATGTTTCTAATACACAATTAAGTTTAACATAATTAAAAGTGTTTTGCTCCTTATTTTCATTTGTATTCAATCTCTGGTGCATCACGTTGCAGTGTCCAACAGTAGTCAGCAAGCATTGATGGATTCCAGTTGCCCTGATATTGTTTTTCCATTGTAGTAATGACCTGGTGAAGATGACAAAACTGAAGATTTCGAAGAAATTGTATGTGATGGGCAAATTTGGATGTGGTTTTCATGATCAGCAGCCAAAAATATACAAGGAACACCCAACAGTGTTCAAGAAGCAAAAACTTTGTTGTGCAGTGTTATCAACATTTAAGCAGTCTTAACTGTTGAAAAGGAAGTTGAGTATTACTTCAAGAACAAGACTGCTTTTTAAAAGTGGTTTTTAACCAAATGTTATATTAGAATTATGTGCAAATTGGCCATATCAATGATGTAGGATATTTGACATCTTTCTCTGTCCATCTAGACATATTTTCAAAAATTTACACAAATACAAATCTATCACTTCAAAAGTAGTTCTCAAAAAACCTCAATTTTAAGTATCTATCAAGGCTAGTTAATTTTCAGATAACGTGATTGATATTTAAAATCAGTTGGTTCCTAATCTATGTCAAAAGTTATTAAACCTAATTATGAAATTCAATTTTTTTTTCTTAATAATATTGTCATACTATTTTACTTTCCCCAGTGTTCAAAACTTGTAACCAGAGTTTAAAATCAAGATAAATGTATCTGTGCTACAATAATTATTCTTCATTCCTGGCTTTTATAATATGCTATAATGATGTTAAGTATTATTTTAGTCATTATATCAATTTGAAACTGTTGAAATTAACAGTTGTGATACAAATAACTTTTTCAACAAAAATCAAACTAGGCATACATTTAAGTTACAAAAAAAAGTATTCTTTTGCATAGTAGGTAAAGAAAAATTTGAACATGTAGAAACAGTTAACTAAATATTTAAAACTAAAAATATTTTAATGTATTTTCATTTACATTAGATCTAGATTAGATGACAACCTTTCTACATCACTAACTACTCCATTCATTGAAATATTGGCATAAACCTACGAAACAATACTAATTGTTCTTGTTTGAGGAAAACTAAGATTTGAAAAAATATACAAATGAAATGGTACCATTTTTATTGCTGTTTATCTATGTACTTATGTAGATTAATAAATTTTTTCTGGGCCTAGTATACCTATTCTTCAGCAAAGTAATTAAAAACTCCTTTCTATGTCAATAACACAATTTGTCGAGTATTGTTTGCAAGACAAAATCTGAACAAAAGATTACAAACATTTAAAATGTTTAGATAAAACCAAAACATATCAGTATATTTATAAATATACCACTCTGTTGACTGTGTTTTATTGGTGCCATGCAAATAGACTAACTGCAACAAACAATTGGAAAGAGATAAAATCATTAAAATATGTAAAAAAGGAATCATGTTAAAACAAAACAGTCCAATTTTCAAATTAATATCTTAGAGTTAAAAAAACCAATGACCCTCAAAAATTTAAAAACACAACACATCTGAGGTGGATAGTGTCGCCATTGCCAATGACACTGCCCAACATCAAGGGTGAACCCATGGTACAAATATATTTAAAATGGTGCCATTACTCTCAATTGTGGTGATGACATGACAAAATGTAGGTTATTGTGACCTGAGTGTCACACAGGCCCCATATTGGTGTATCAAGTACCAGGTAAAAGAAATCAGTGAGTTAAAAACTGACCAATGCTTAATCTAGTTAGGACAACTTCCTCCTTCCTATCCTCACAAAAACATGACAGCTACAGTCCAAACGAAGGTTTTACCTGAACAAGTTTGTTAACACATTGCTCACTCCAAATCAACTGCCAACTAGTGCAGAGCCCAGCCCTGAATACAGGACCATACTCCATGTATGAGACAGGCATGGTGGTGATAGTATCAGAGCAGACAGACTTAACTGCGATGTCAGCAAGCTCATTCCTGTGAATACCGACGTGGCCTGATATTCAGAAAAACTCGATAAAAGTCGATGATAGAGAGAAATTGGCCAGTTAGTTTGGAATATCAATGAGAACAGGGTGAGAACTAATGTGAAGTAATTCCAGGGCCAATAGAGAGCTAACCAAGTCAGTATAAATAGTACAGTTTGTGTACTGCATAGCTTCTATGTGATCAATGGCAAGAGAAATGGTGAACAATTCAGCAGTGAACACAAACTGTAGAGGGGATTCTGTATGCAACAACCAAATCACAACAAACCATGGCAGAGCCCACAGAGTCACCTGATTTCAAACCATCCGTATAAATAGAAACAGAAAGATTGTTCAAAAGGTGCCCTGCAAATAGAAA
The DNA here is from genome assembly GCF_004210375.1 of Tachypleus tridentatus. Taxonomy (NCBI): domain Eukaryota; kingdom Metazoa; phylum Arthropoda; class Merostomata; order Xiphosura; family Limulidae; genus Tachypleus; species Tachypleus tridentatus. The sequence continues at coordinate 53,795,584 of NC_134825.1, forward strand.
GTAATACTTCCAATTGGTAGTATCCACCTTCAGAGGACTCAAAGAAAGGTAACATTTGGGGATGGTAATTAGCCATGGTGGAATGGGCTGATCAGTAGATACAGCTATTTTATCCAAGGTCAGGCCCAATCCATCCAACTGTGCTTGGATACAAAGGCCAAAAGGAACAATGGCAGACCATATATTCTAAAAAAGCATGGCCCACTGAGAAAGGAAAACAACCCTAGTGGGATGCTGTGGTAAGGATAAGTTTTGAAGCACACAGTAAAGACAGTTGCATATGACAAAGGTATGGAGTAGGTTCCTGAGACTCATGTACAAACTATGGAATAGAGAAGTGTGGAAGGCCCGTGTGCAAGCCAAAGCCCCTGATCGTTCAACTTCTTCAATACTGAGGTCCTAACAGAGTCACAGACCAGAAACCCATAGCTTGGATACAAAGGCCAAAAGGAACAATGGCAGACCATATATTCTAAAAAAGCATGGCCCACTGAGAAAGGAAAACAACCCTAGTGGGATGCTGTGGTAAGGATAAAAGATTTGAAGCACACAGTAAAGACAGTTGCATATGACAAAGGTATGGAGTAGGTTCCTGAGACTCATGTACAAACTATGGAATAGAGAAGTGTGGAAGGCCCGTGTGCGAAGCCAAAGCCCCTGATCGTGAACAAGGTTCAACTTCTTCAATACTGAGGTCCTAACAGAGTCACAGACCAAAACCCATAGTCCAGTTTTGACTGAATAAAAGCACGATATATTTTAAGCACAGAACATTGATCCACTCTCCATGAGGTGGAAGAGAACACGGAGGATGTTCAGTCCTCTTATACACTGACATTACTCTTTCAGTAACAAGGGGCAATATGCAACTTAATTTTAATTTTCTAAAAATAGTTTCAATTCTAGAATGTAATAGGACTAAAAAGAGATGCACAGTGACTTTAAATATACCAACGCTACTGGCACTCATGGTCTCGGTAAGAAAGTACAAAATTATTCATCTTTTCTATTCAATAAATGAGATAATTAATGTTCATATTTTTGGTTGCTTTTTTGAGACATAAAAGAGAATTTTGAAGTAATTTATAATTACCATATTACTTCAAATTTAAGATGCACCTTTTTTCCTTCTGAAATTCCCTTTTTAAAAGTAAGATACATCTTAAATTAGAGGGCTTCTTAAATTCAAAGTAATATGGTATATCGTGGTCTGGGTAACGAGCAAAAAAATTTAGTTTTCACAAACAAAAACTCGCAGAACTTTCAACCCTACCTATTCTTAGCATAAAAATGATTTATTAAAAAACTTAACTATTCAGTTTATTGTTACTTATAGCATTAGCATACCTTATCTCTCAGTTGTCGAGCCAGTTTACGACCTTCAGAGACAAAGTCTACGTATGTGACATCATCTGGGTCTATTGTAGCAAGTGTTTCTAACCATTCTTCTTCGACTAGACCAATTATTCCAAACTAAAACAAAAAGTAAGAAAGCTAGATTTATGTTTGTACATGTGTATATTTTGTAATAACTATCCTGTCAATCAATACTATATTTCATCAAAAAAAATTTTTAAACTACAGTATGTTGGTTAGATTGGATTTAGCACATGCAACTGAAACAAGTTTCTATGCACTTTTATTTCTAATGTATTTTTGAAATTTACAATAAAAACTTTTATTTTAATCCATAAATTTCCTTTATAGCTGGAAAATATGATTAAATATTAAAAATTGACATTTATGCACACTTATTAAATAACAAAAAATATAACTTCATAATTTTGATATTTTAAAATTAACGTGATGCATATCAATTTCATGAGATTGACTAATCCAGTTGGCAAATCACTAAAACAAAATTTGGAGATCATTATTTAGTGCTTACATGGTTGTGTTTTCAGGTAAAAATAATTACTGCAATAAAAAGATAAACAGAAAATTTTATACCAGATTAAAAGAATTTCTCATTTTACTGAGTTGAAGGAACAGAATATACTGTTGAACAGTGTTTGTTTGTATTTAACACCCAGTATGAAAGTCAACAAATGAGATTGAATTTTGATGGGTATCATGGTTTTCAGTATTCAAGTTTGAATTTAAAAAATACAGTACTCTGATAAACAGCTCAATCTGTTAACTTAAATATAAAACCCAACTTAACTGCCAAAAGAATTCCTTTTTCAATAATATTTGACTAAGAATTGCAGAGTTTAGGGGGTTGGACAAGCTGTGCTCTATTTGTACCAAACAGTAAACGTGTTGATGTTCAGGCAGGTACAGCAATTAGCCATATTACAGTGGCAAGTAGGCTTTTCTCAGCCACCTTCTTGATAGATTGCATGAAAATCAGAGAGAAAAAGGATTTACAGAGCTGAGGAACATGTGTAGCCACTCCCATGTTTTGTGCTGGATTTTGGATCAGGGTGGGGATTTTCCTCCTTCATAGCCAGGAAATTATTTTGAATTTGATCATGTTATAGGGCAAATTAGACTCCAGATTCAAATTTCTATTCAGAAGTTAAAAACAAGAGTAATAGAATGCTTTTTTTGGGAACAAACCCCCACTAAACGTCTCACTGACTTACACACTGGGTATATTAAAACTTCAAGCATTAACTAAATTCTAAACACCATACAAAGAGTTGTTCAACAGATTTGCTAAAATTTGACTGATAAATAACAATGTTCTAAATAAATCTAGATTAACTTGGTAATAATACTTGTGTAACTTTTTCACAATTTTCTGTACTAATGATTCTTTTCCATCAGATGCAATAACAGTAGAAAATATAATATTAATCTTAAATTTTTATTTGAGAAACAATTTGAAAAACAAAATAGTGGCATAATACATTAAGATTAGTATTTTAGAGAAGTTTGTGATTAAAATTTCACTTAACTGTGGTGTTACTTTTTGCTGTTTGATGCAACAAACTGGTTAAAATAGTATGCATATATTCTTTTGTGTTTTAATACAATGAAATTTTTTAAAAATTTTTTTTTACCAATAAGAGTACAGCTTTGAATAAAATTACATTTAAGTTATAAGATCATTTTAAAATACACAATATTGTGTAATTAAACAATGAAAAGAATAGTTAAATGAATAAACTAGTTCATTCGGAAGTCATAATACAAATGCTGTTCCCACCTTCTTCCCAGCTCGCTCCATGATGAAGACTATTTGTCCATCTGCCAGAGGTTGGTTTGTATCATTATCAATTACATTGCTGATTAGCCATGGAAATGTTGTTTGCTTCACAAAACTAGACAAATTGTCCACCCCAAAATCTGAAAATTTATTTCTGAATTAATTTTCTTCAATTTTACAAACAATTTTACATTTATTTTTGAATGAAATTGCACTAAATTTAACATGAAACACAGCAATATCATATCCAAAATAAATGGTGATTAAAGAAAAACTTAATCTTTATCATAATTCAGAACATGTTCAGTTATCTTCCTAAATGAAATAAAAATTCAGTAATGCTACATGGAAAAGAGAGAGAGACTGGTCTGTGTAAGAAACTGTTTTCCACAGTGAACTGAACCATTAAAAAAAGTACCACTAGATATGCTCCAATTCCTTAGGTTGTTAATAAAGGCTAATGAAATTTCCATATAATGAACTACTTAGAGTAACATGTGCTTAGGAAACATTATAATCTTCTGTACAACATTATAATCTTCTATTGCTGCAAAACAAAGTCAAAAACTAAGTATGAGATTACAAAACTTACATTCAGCTAAGCTCAGTGGGTCATTTACATATTTGTTCATTTTTACTTCCATTAAAACATTCTGTACTGATAGAAGAAATTTGGTTATGATACACTTCAATAATTCATTTCATACATATTAATAACTCTAACAATTAATTTTTCAGAATATCATGACTAAAAGGACAAAAACAGTATAATATAAATTTCATTAAATATGACATTTAGAGCAGGTTAAAGTTTCTATGCTCATATAAATGGCATTTATTTTCCCATCATTTCTCCTTTATTGAAGACACAGCCCAGCAATCAATAACTAAAGTTCAAGTACTCTTTGTAAGATCATCAAAGCAAAGCAAAGCAGTTAATAATCTTGTATTAGTGTACATTTTAATGAAAATAAACTTTACCTCTGTTTCTTACTATATTCTAACCTTGTTTACAGTATAAATACATGAAATACAGATACGCATGACAATTTTGACAAAACTTAAACCAAGACTTAAATTCATCATCTGTATAATGTAATAACATGTAGACAGACGTCTTCTTTATGAGTGCCAAGTTCTTCACATACTTATTCTAGTGAGTGGCTGCAATGCTGTAAAAAATTACTCTTTTAATGCAAAACTGAATATATATGACATTTGTTTAAATCTGTTTTACAATTATCGCATTTATGCATATGATGTAATTTAAAAGTTAACATTTTTTTAAAAATTCAAAATGTATTTGCAATAATATTTAACTTCACTGACACTTATAGCTACTATTCAAACTCCAGGATGTCTTCTTCCTTGCTCATTTAAGCATTGGTCCAATTTTTACTCACTTGCTCCAGTTTTTTTATATCCCACTCAATTGCCCTTGGCAATTTACTCTCCACTTATATCAATGTGCCCTCTATTCTGGCACCAAAGTACATTATTCAGATAATTTTATAACTTTTTTGAGATTGACAATTCCAGTGTCTAATGCTGGAATTTAATGGGGTGGCAGAGTAAAAGAGTGCCAGCTGAGGTATTATTGGAAATAATTGATTTAGGAAAATGTTAACCTCCAGAACATACTTACCATCTGCTCACACTATAGCTAGAATTCCACAATGAGAAGGTGAAGGGGCTAGTGAGGGCATTATTTGTACAGAAAGCATCTGCATAGAGCAGAGCTACATCACAATAAGAGTGGTACCCAAGTGGAGGAACTGCACTACATCCAGAACTTAGTTCCTTTATCAAGAATAGAATAGTACATGAGTGACCATTATTATAGGCTAGCCTCAACCAGATAGCTGAGGTTTCACAACTCAGGATTGAAATTAAAGGGACTTAATCCATACATCCCATGTTGATGGCTAGGGCAATTGAACTGCAACATTATATAGTTTTGACTGAATCCCAGCCAGTAGCCACAGAGTGATGTATTCCAAATTACTGGAATAATGATAAGAAAGTGAGCAACACCAAAGTGGACAAACTCTTTCCTCCACCAGAAGTGTCAAAAGATAACATCCCAGACTCAAAAAGATGTGAGCATGTATGCTTTCCTCAATCAAAGAAACAGAACTCATTCAGTCTAGAATTATGAACATTCATCCTCACTCCCTAACTGAGTGGGCAAGCATCATTCCACTTGGTGCTGGAATTAGGGAGAGGACATGGAAAACTGCTCAACCAAAGACCTAGGATGGGACCACTTCACATTTGGAACACTTCATTTCTACAGAGCCTGTTGCAACCAATAATAACAGTGAAAAAGTTGATGCTAGTGTGGAATTGCAATGATAAAAGCATACATTCCTGGGCAGCACTCACCACAGAGTGAAATAGAGTAAAAATATAATAAAGTGATTCTAAAAAGAAAAAGACCATAGGAAGGAGAAAAAACTCAATTTTCATTAGAATCTAGCAAATGCAGTCAAGATAGATCATGTAAATAACGAGAGCACAAAAGTGTTAAAAACCAACATACCAGTCTTCACAATGTCTTCCAGCAGGTAATTCAAACAGGCTGCTAATGATATAGGAATGTGATGAATAGGCAATGTAGATCAATTTATGAAGCCACCTTATAAAGGTAATTGGGGATAAATTATAGGAAACCAAAGGATGGCAATGAATAAATAATTGGTTCCTAGTATCTCATAATGGTTAATATGGATATTAACACTTTTATTGATAAGGAGAGAAAAGCATTTCAGCCTTCCTAGGTCATCTTCAGGTTAAGAAAGAGAGAGTTTCAATGTGACCATTGCTAGACACATCTTAGGGATGAGAGTATAAACATTAAGAAAGAGAGAGTTTGAATGTGACTTATCAATAAAAGCATTAATACCCATACCAGCCATTCTGAGATACATTTTTATTTCAAGTGGGTTTCTCGTCATCAAGAATTGGTTCCTAATACTTCAAAAGAAGTTAGTGTGAGCCACATAACATCTAATGGCCCTCACCAGACATAAATGATCAGGACCAAGCAGTCATAAAGGTGAAAAATAGCTGGCAAATGAATTGGTAAGAAGGGATTTCCTTCTTCACTGGCCACTAGTGTCTTTGGAAGAAAAGACCTATCTAAGTATAACAGGAAATAGAATGTTAAAAAGTCCTGTGCACATCCAAGGCAAATCACTCAGACCAATGTCATCCACACACAGCAGCAACAAATACAACACCTTATGAAAGAGCTGATACACAGAAAAAGAGACTAAAGGCTCAGGGGAATGATGAGACATTGCATGTAAAATAACCTTTAAATCCCAGTTAGGCAACTGAAAAGGCCTTTTTGTCCAAAGGATGCAAAAAGATTAAAGTAGGTCAGATATTACCAGAAGGTCAAAATCCTTCCTATGTTCAGAATACTTAAAAATAGTAGATAAGGATGCCTTATATAAGATAATGGTAGAAGAAGCAGGACCTTTTCAAAAGTCAAGTCAAAAACAGAACTTGGCAGACACACTGTATTGAAATGTGTTTAATTTCCTTTTGATGCAACACTGGTGATAAGTGTACTATTTCTGTTGATATAAATGACCATAGTGGGTTTATGGAGAGATTTAGCCAAATAGAGAGCAACTTTAGAAGTAAAATCCCCATGTCTTGCAAAGGACCACATAACTTCCAAGCATGAAGCTTTAGCTTCAGAATGTCCAAGTGTAGAAGGTTGGATTAAGGTTGCCTCAGTAGAGGTGACCAAAGAGGAAGTGCCAGAGGAAGACACACTCTTGAAAATACCAAAGAGGAGAAAACAATGTATGAGCCAGCCACTATAGGGCTATAAGCAACACTCAACAAGAAGTGGAATGAACCACAGTCAGATCTCTGGGCAATAAATGAATCAGAGGAAAGGAATATACATGCAAACTAATTCAGTCCTGACTGAATGCATCTATTGTGGCTGGCAATTCCCGAGTGACAAATGCATCAATCACTGGAGACCTGAACCAAGAACAAATCCACTGGAAAAACCTCATGATGTAGCATCCATTCAGTTGGGAGAATCAAATTGGATGAGACTAAGGATCTGCTATTAAATTCATTACTTGTGGAACACAACAAGCCAGAAGACTGATAAGATGGGAGTGAGCCCACTAGAGAAGATCCAAAGTCGAAAACAAAGATACTGAGAGTGCATGTTCCCTTGAAATGAAATATAAGATATCACTGTGAAATTGATAGAATGAATCATGACAATTTTTTCCTTCAACAGAGGTAGACTTTGAACCATTGTCCTTTAGACAGAAAGGAGTTTCAAAATGTTGATGTAAAGGGAAGACCTGTTGTTCATCTACATATCCTGGAATTTAAAAACTTGAATGTATGCACCCATCCCTTAAGTAAGGCATCTGTGAAAAGATGGTAGAGGAACATCAGAGGTAGTATTGTTCAGATCCAACCACCACTCGAGATCTAAGATGTTACTCCTAAGAAGAGAGACTGAATGATCCATTTGTTGTACAGTAACTACTAAAGGGATCACATATATGCTTGTTCAAAAGGAATGAGATATTTAATGGATGCATACATCCTGAAAAGAGAGAGAGAGAACTATCCATGCAGTGGAAGGAGACAAGAGTAAAAGACTGACCACTTGTACCACAGATTAGAGCCTAATGGAAGTTGGCCACATCTGACTTAAGTACATGGTGAAAAAAAACACCCAGATGGACAAGGTATTGGGTTGACAACAGGATGGATTTTTCAACTCCAATAAGGAAGCCTGCCTTCATGGCTTATGAAAGGAGAATTTGGATGTGTTGTTCTCCCAAATGACAAAATGATGCCAGAAGTAATCAGTCATCCATATAATGTGTGCATAGGTCCAAAGAATAAAGAAGACAAGAAAAAGCTCATATCACTTTGCAGAAAATATATGGTGCAGACTCTAGGCTAAAAGGTAGTCCTGAACTGCAGAACCCAACCCTTGTGCACAAAATATAGAAACTGATGGGATAACTGTGTTCCCAAAGCTACAACAGAAGAGAGGAGGGTATATGAGAGAATAACACAGATGTAAAAGACAACTATCTTCCAATATATATCATCCAAGTCCTAAAGAGAAGCACAATGAACAGATCAAGATCTGAGAGTTAAAGGAAAAGAGGAACCTACAAGGGGAAACTTGCAAGTGAGTTACACTTGAAGGTAATCAAGAATAGTATGAAAAATTCCATTAGATAATAGGTCTGACAATATACTCCATATCGATACCACTAACGATATCTCGAGTAAGCAGAGAGGATGTGTTTGGCAGATGGAGAAGTGCATCCAATCCTCAATGGATTACAGTCAACAACCAAATGGGAGTTAACAGATTATTAGAACTAAAAAAATATTCTTAGTTCAGTGTTATTACTCATTAAAACACAGTGTAAGAGGTTTTGAAATTGCTATGAATAACTTTAATAAAAAAAAAATCTAAACAAAGAGCCTAAAGAAAATATTACACTTTTTCTAGTGACTCATTGTTCAAAGATACTTATTGATATTCCATTTGTTAATGCATAATTAAAACAAATAGATAAACTGAAAGATGTGTTCAAAGATAATTTTATCAAAAACACAATGTAAAAATCTGTATAATTATTGAATAAACCTAAAAATGAATTTTTATAAAGTTACTTTCAGTTGTGAAAGTAAAAACTGTACTTTATGTAATTTAGAGTACATGAAAACTGCCAAAACAATAAATACAGTAATTTTGTTTTCAATAACTCATTTAATTGCAATTGTAAGAATATACCTTTTAGAATGTATATATTGTGGTGAATTATATATTGGTGAAACAGATAATTTAAAATTAAAAAATTTACATAAATTCTATGTTAGAAATCCTGAAAAAAGCCTACTTATATGCTAGCAAAGATTTTAATGAATGTATTCTGCAAAAAAAAATCTAAAAAAGAAACATTTTCATGTTTTCTGTTTTTTACGTACATAATAAGTAACAAGATTATTTTTTGAAAAATATTTTCCATATTTTTTGACACCACTTGAAATATATAGAAACAACATGGTGAAAGTAACTGGCTGCATAAAGTCAGTTGGAATTGTGGAACCAAAAAGACTGTTACTAAGACTTACAGAAAAGATAATGGCATGTATGATATATAAAATTATAATAAATAAATTGCATTTGTATAACAAAGTAAAATTATAATAATATTTTAATTTAAAAAGGAATGTATATTAACTAATTTTATTCACTTGTATTTTCAGTGTACTCAATTTAGATTATGTTTAGTTGAAAAATGGTACTTGAATGTTTCTGTTACAAGTTCTCAGTAAAATCACAGCCTGAAGAATGTCCTTAAATCATTAAACCAGTTGAAGAATTTAATTAAAAAAAGAGGAAAATAGAATAGTCTGATATTCCAGCATTTGGTTATATAAATAATGAGTTTCATGAATAACACAAAAATAATACCTGCAATGTCCAATTAATTATTAGAATCAATTTTATACTTTTCCAAGTATAACAAATCAAATCTGCAAAATTACATTTCCAGAGAAGGTTTGATATCCAATTGAAAATATCACACTGTGCTGCAGTTTATATATATTTAGCTGGAGAAAAACAAATAAACTAGATTATTATAAATTTTAACAGTTCATAACAGTCAAATTAGTTTCTTTTCACAAACTGTTAAAACTTTAGCCAACTAAAAATTTTTCTAAGTTTAAATGTGAAACAAAATATTTTATTAAAAAATTAATATTGCAGTTAAATAGAAAACTTAGTAATACATTACCTTGTCATGACTGATAAAGTGCATTATATAAATTAGTCAAAAGCACACTAACTAATTCTGAAAAACATTTTTAACATACAAGTGGTTACTATTAATCTAGCAATTACACAGGTATATCTACAGAATAATTGCAAAAATACATTACGTGTTGACCTTTCTGCTATAGCACTAATGAAATATTTATCCCACAAGTAAGAAGTTAACCAACCAAAGTCATGGTTTCCAAACACAGCACAATGAACACCAAAAGCATTCAGGGCAGGTACCATCTGCTCTCCTTTTGTGAAGGTACTCACTAAAATGGTTGAAAATAACTGTATTAATTTAACATAGATACAACATTTTAGAACATTCAAATAGAACATTAAACAAATGTTTCCTTCTTCCAAAAATAAACAAATTGAAATGTAGATACAACTGAAAGATTAAACTCCACTTACTCAACATTTTACATTGAAAGAAAATTCTAAATTCAAACTTTTCCAAAACATCTATTGAGTCAGCATTCATTTACGAATGTAATTAATACACTTTAAACTAAAAATAAAATAGCAGAACATTTCAAAATCATAACTTAAATTATTTTATTAACTATACCAAGATATGAATCATTAGATTTGTTTTCAATATTTTTAGATCCAATTGTTTTACCTAATTTGGTGAACCATAAGTTTTTAATTACCAAACCTTGAGTTCAACCTAGAACTTTCTTCTCTTAACTTTAATTTATCTTTAACTATAGAGCTCCATATTTAATAAAAGCCAAATAAAAAACAATTTGAATTCAAAGAATTGAAATTAGTGTAACCTCTTGGCCAGGTAATGAAGATACACAAAGTACTTATATTTGGAACCCCACATACTGTAGTCAATTACAGTATTTGTAAATTTATATTAAAAGTACAGCTTGCTCAATCCCAGCTGCTAGTTCACAGTGACACCTAGATATCTGGGAATAATTTTTTTTACAATGAAAAAGGGTTGTTTTGTTTTGTATATATATATATATATAATATTTGAGATGTAATTACAAATCACAGAAAAAAACTGATACCACAACTGAATTTCCAATAAAATTGAAATATTGCAAAGGAAGTCCAAACTTTTCATACTTTAAAACTTAGGCAGTTAAATCTCTAAGTTTAAATAGTGTAATTTAATGCAAGACAAAATATTTTAATAAAAATTTGTTACTGCAGTTAAATTAAATAGAAAACTTAAAACAATAAATAGCATTATACAGTCATGGCTAATAAAGTACATTAATTATAAGCATTAGCTAAAAACACTAAGTAATTGAATTTCAAATAAAACTGAAATAATTTAAATAAAGTCCAAAGTGAGATTATTCTTCAAAGATTTTGAATTTGAATGTCTAATCACCAGCTAATAGTCATGCATTAGTGAATAGGCTTTTATTTTCCAAGATATGACCAAATGAATAACAAATTGGCATGAAAAAAATTCCATAATCCTTCTTTAATTTTACATCATGTAGAAAAAACAGCATGACTGGTTTAACCTTCAAAACATCATAAACATTAAATTACACAAAAGAACATTGTGTTTGCATATTTTGTTTGCATCTAAAATGCAGAACTTGCACAAGATTGAAACTTAGGTCACCAATGTTTTTGGGGTCAGGTAGAGAACCACCTTGCTTTATACTTAGTTAAGTATTTTTCTAGCTCCCATGACATACTGCAGGATCCTACTTGTCAGAGATATATGGAAACATTTACTCAAGATTCATAAAAATAACAATAAACAGTAGTTAATTTTTTTTCACAAATGACAACTCGTCCTGTAGTGCAAGTGATCTAAACATTTTACTGGTCTTGTACAAATTTTACTTGCCTATAATACTGGCTCTCGAAACAAACCAATGATTTTCTCCTCACAGAAAATGTATAAATACAATATGCATCATGTGGAGAAAACCAAAAATTGAATGATATTTTGATTTCACATTTCAAATAAGGTTACATAAATAAAGAATAAACAAGAGATTAGAATAAGCCATAAAAAATGTGACAAAATGACAAGTTCAAATGAGTACAGAGGTGTAAAGAAATTAGTGCATGTACCTTTGGTTGTGAAACAAAACTATAACACAAAGTTATGGAAAATATTCCTGTGTGTATGTATGTGCATATTGTAATTATGGATAAATTAAGCATTAATTTACAAAATGCCAATTTTGTACATAAAATTACAAATTTTTGAGTATCTTGGACTTTGAAATAGAATCATGGCCTTAATTACTGAGCTATTTGTTGTGCATGGTAGCAACATCACTGGCTGTAAAGATTAAATGCACATATTGATACAGCAAGAAATACATTCTGGAACATCAACCTTTTTTTCTATCTCTTATAAGCAGCCTTCTCGGAAATCCCAAATCAATAGTTTTTGCTCATTAAACACGTCATCCCAAAGTACTAGTCCATTTTCTTTTGTTCATAAAACCCATTCCATAACATCTATTCTTTCTTAACAACCAACAAGGCTTCTCAGTTATCCTTTTAATCATTTTCTTTCATCCAGTAACCAACACGAAATTCTCAATTCTTGCTCTTTTGCATGAATTCATAAATATTTGTCTCAAAAATAGCTTGGTCTTTTATAATACATTGGTTTCATTAAGTAGGAAAATGAAAAATTTTAAACTTTTTACAATTTTCTTCAAAAGGTTTTGAATTTCTTTTTTTCATATAGGAAATGGGGGAAAGGGAGGTAGATCACTCTTAATATTAATAAAGAATAATATGGTTAAGCCCATAATTTGTTTGACTGTTAGGCTTGGTCATCTTGTCCTATTAGTTGTAACAAGTAATGTTAGTTCAGCACTGTGTGATTTTCCTTTGGGTATCACACAGCAATATGTAGAATTTACCTGCCCTATTTCAGCAGGAGCTAAAGGTAATTTTTATTAACATTGTAGTTACAATCCCAGTACCTTCCAATACATGACACAAGATGCACTTTGTGTAAGTAAAAACCCAATTCCAACCAATCACAAAATTAGATGGAAAAACCAAGGGTTCATTAGGACATCTATTATTCAACTAAAAATGAAGACAACCATTGTGATTGTCATTCAATCATCCTTCGATATTTGTTTGATGTCCCTTAAGGACTAGAAATTACAAAAAACTGTAGTGACTATTGGAATGTTTTTGATCCAAGACATGAAACTAGACTGGCATAACTATATAAATGAATATTGATGGATTTCTCAGTAGAATGTAGTGACTTGTAAAAATTTCAATATATTTCAATAAGCATTTTGGATTCTTTGCATAAAGGTATTGAACCTTACACTTTCTTTATATAATTTTAAACTGTCTGATTACACAGTTTGATTCTTCTAAGAAAAACTGGTTTTCTGTTATAATTTAGCCTTTACTATTCAAATTTTGGAATCAAAACAAAATACAACATAAGATTATTAACATTTCCTTATATTACATAGTACTTATACATACATCAAAAAATTACACTAGCCGAGGCGCTTTATTTTGTACTTCAGTATTTCAATGAGTCATATGCAGTGTTACTCAATACACAGATGTGCAACTGTATAGTTCCATACATTCTTTCCATTTTTGATATTTTGCCAGTTTCTTTTCTAGTTTGTAAACTTGTGTTATGAGAATTGTATATAAATGAAAAAATGCTATGCTTAGTTATTATGCATTTTGTAGAAAAAGAAATACCTTTCTAGAAGTCCAAATTTCTGGCAGAGTGAAAACAAAAGATCCTCTTGACACTGCCTGTGTTATGTTCCAACAGAAGTGTCAAAATAACTTTTTTATCTACAGTTACATTTCTGGCACACTTCCAGAATCATTTCTATTCAAAAACAATAAAAAACAGCCTTCAGAATGATTTGTTTTACGCAGCACATAGCTTCTATTTAATAATCCATATCCAAGTTGGGCACTTAGATACAGATTTTTTTCTACAAAATTTGTGACTTACCATATGAGATAAACCTGCATGTAAATAAATAATAGGCCTAACTTCCACTTGATTCTTTAAAAATAATAGAGCATACAGATGTGTGTGTATTTGTAAAGACAAAAAATAAGTGCATCATATCTATGTATACACAACACAGTTAAGTTATACTTGAGTGATTTTAAGTACCTGTATGAAAATGAAAAACAAAATTAATAAATGAACTACCTACAGACAGTACATAAAAATCACATAACACCTGAAAACTAATCCTTCAAAAATAGATTTGTATCAGTGCCAAGCTATTTAGTCTTGTTCTCACACTGAGAAAGCATGCTTCACTAAAACAAATCTTTTCACCTCCTCTATGTAGGCCTCTTCATGTTGTACTGCTTTTAATATAGCAACAACCCAAATAGATAGAGGAAAAAGCTAAATGAAAACAGTAGTCTATAAAATGAAATGAACCTTTTTTTTTTAAACAAGTTCAAGTAATACAAATAATGATTGTAGGCTAGGTATTATTAATAGCTCTAGTTATTTGATCATTTTCTTAGAAAATGTTAGTATTAACACCAACTATGAATATTCTATAACTGTTTTCATAATTAATCAGTGTCAATCTTATTATTTTTGTCACATGATAATTATGTCTTTCTAATTTTTAATACTAACCTTAAATGCTGATGTTCATTGTTTATTATTTACTTCTCCATATATATTTTATAACAATTATGGTTAGCAATATAGTTTGATTATTAAACTTTCTACAATCATTAGTATTAATTATGACTTATAAATTATTATTTGGCAATATCTTTAGGATGTGTTAATTATTACTGATTGAAAAATATGCAGAAGTTTTCAGAAATGTTTAGTACCAAGCATAACAAGTAAGTCTTGTCATTTGATTACTACAAATTCAAAATTGTAACAAGTCTAAATTTTTTATTATATTAAAAAAATGTTTCATTCAAAGCATAATAGTTATAATTTACAGTGAAAATGTTTAAACTATTTAACTACTTATTTCTTAATGTTTGAATTAAAGTTTAATTTCATTCCTTAGTATGTAACTAATTAATGTCTAATGAAAATATGATGAATTAATTCCACAGTGAGAAACAAAGTACCAGCCTGCTATAATTTCACATTTGTATATTCTCATTAGTAATTTATACAGTAATTGTGTACATATATTTTGCCTTAACTTGTACACATGCTCTTAATACATTGTAAGACAGTCTTTATTATATGAAACAGTCACATCATTAATTCTCTATCTTTTTCAGCTACACAATGCTTTTACGTACTATGCGTAAACCTTCAATATTAATCACAAGTTGTAAAGGTACAGCTGTAGTTTATACTGTTGCCATGGTAAAAGAAGATCAATATTTTATTTTGTATTTGATTTTAGAGGCTACTTCTTCAAGGCCTTAAATTTTAGGTTTTTCTGAAGAGTACTACAAATGACAAGTACACATATCTGTAGCAACAAAAAGAGTACTTATGTATTTTTATCTTTTCAGTAAATCCTTGCAATACATTATCACAATGCTTTAATCACTTTCTGATGTATGTTAAATTTGAGATTTACCTACCTTTCTAGTGATAATCACAAAAGTAACTATCTGAATTATAAAATTTTATTACTAATAAAACTACTACTTGATATAAAAGAATTTAGTTCAATGTGTGTGTGTGTGTTTATATATATGTATGAAACTAATTATGTAAAAACTACATTAAGGTTTTATAGGTGGTTGACAATGTTATTTGCTATATATTTCTAACTCTTATTTATTATTAAATTTATATTACTGTTAAGAATACCCATAACAATTTTTTTTTTTACAACAATCACATTCACTTACTTATTGATGGAGCAAAAATATCACCGCTGAACAGAATCATTGGCTCTAAGTCACTGAAACTCTTTAATGCAGTACAGAACCTTGCAGCTCCACCCACTGGTTCTTGGGGCTGGGGTTCCACATTGTAACAATCATTGAAATGGAGAATGGTCACAACAGCTTCTTCTGCTGGCATTCTGCCTTCCTGATTACCTTCACTGATTGTGCACTCGACCAAAGCAAGTGCAAGTGTGATAATTCTCAAAATTGTTAGCTGAAAGAAAAATAATTCTAAATAAACAACTTTTATCTAAGATCAAATTCTACTGGACAAACAAGTTAAAATGCAGAAGTGTAAGTGATAAGTACGAAAAGGTAGAAAATATTCTTAAAGCAGTTTTTATTATTTGATGATTAATACAACATCCACAGTTAAGTCATTAACATACACTGAGCATACTTCCTGACACAGTAAAAATGTGTGTTTTTGGAATCAAAAGCTATTTTGGCTGCATACACATTTCACAGAAGTGAATGGATGGCAACTGCCTGTTGTAGAAGCACAAGTGTAGGGTCAATATTTTAAAAGCTTTCCACCTTTCATCTTCAAGTCAGTATGTGTTCATTATCACTGTATAGATAGGTATTTTGGTATAAAACCAGCAATAGTCATAAATTTTGATTTCTCTTTGCTCCATTCTGGACTTAGTTCCTTGGTTAGTGTTGGACTAATATGAAATCATTGAAACAGTTGCTTAGAAGTGGCTTGTTTTTGCAGGTGGTAAGGAAAAACTGTGAAGAAGGCTGGAAAAGTTAATGCAGGTCACATTGAACAATATTGTAATGATAACAAATATATCTTAACACATTAATAAACTAGGAATTATGCACATAAACACGTATCAAGTTTTGTCCTGGATTTTGCCTGGTTGTAAACCTGAAAAGGGGGAGATTAGGCAAAGATAAGTACTCAGGGTAGCTGATCTGAATTAGAGTTTCTGGATTGTGTTGAAGGGGGACATGTTTGTTCCATGATTTGAGTGTTTTAGATAATTTCTCAAAATTGTTAAATAGGTAATTATGATGTTTGATTTTATTGTAGTAAGCTGTTGATAGTTCTAAAAGTCTTTGTTTAGGTGTCTAACATGTTGATACTATAAAGATACAAGACTGGTGTGTAAACTGAAAGGTAGTATGCAAGTCTGATTGCTTTTAGTTGCATTGTTTTTTAATGATTTGTACAATTGATTGATTGATTTAGTGTTTTATGGCACAAAGCAGCTAGACTATCTGAGCCAAACATCCAGTAAAGAGGTAAAAATAAATTAAATGTAGTAAAATACATAAAAGGAAATGAAGGTAAAACAAAACATCATTGAAAAACAGAAAAAGTATAAAACCAATGTTGACACCTAGTCTACAATGTTAAGAGAGAAAGCAGAGTAAGAGAAGTTGTAAAGGACTTTCTCTAGCAAAATGGTAATGATCATAACCTGCCAGAAAGACTAACAGGTAAGTAAAGGAACCACCGTCAGTCACCTGAAGTTAGCCTTTCCACTCCTGGTTCTGGGTTATGTTGTCATAACAGCCATTATCAAAAGGTAAAATAATAAGTCTTAAAAGACATACAGCAAAATCGTAATAAAAATTAGCCAAATGTCCTGTAAAAAGGTAAAAGTAAAGTAGATGTAGTAAAATTCATAAAAGGAAACACAGGGAAAAACAAAACAGCAATTAAAAACAGAAAATGGCATAAATAACATCCAGTCTACAAAGTTGTAAAGGACTTCCTGTAGCAGAATGGTAATGATCATAACCTGCCAGGAAGACTAACAGGTAATTACAAAAACCACCATCAGTCACCTGAAGTTGGTCTTTCCAGTCCTGGTTCTGGGTTATGTGTCATTATGGCCAGTACCAAAAGGTAAAGTAAAAGTGTTAAAAGACATGCAGCAAAATTGTAATAACAACTTGCCAGGATGACTAACGGGTAATTCAAATGGATAGTTCAAACAGCAGCAATAGTCACCTGAAGTTGGCCTTTCCAGTCCTGGTGTCGAGTTATTTAATGTTCTGGCCATTTTCCAATTTCAAATTGAACTAGAGAGATTGAGACTCTGAAAAGGGAACTACAATTAGAAAGGTGTAATGAATAAATATCCAACACTTAAATGAGATTAAAAACATTAATGACCATTAAAAAACTAAAAACTTCATCAAGGTGGACAGTGTCACCATCACCAATAACACTGTCCAATGTTACAGACAAACAGAACATGTATAAAATAGTGCTGTCGTTGAGAGTCATAATGATGGCAAGAAAGTAAAATGTGGCTTACAGTGATTTGAGTGTCACACAAACTACACACTGGTGCATCAGTTCCAGATAAAAGAAAACGATGAGTTAAAAAACTGTGACCAATGCGTAGTCTAGTTAGAACAATTTCCTCCTTCCGAACCTTACAGAAGCTAGACGGCCAAAGCCCAATATAGGGTTTTATTTGAAAAAGCTTGTTGTCGCATTGCTCACTCCAAGTGGACTGCCAGCTGGCACAGAGCCGAGCCTTGAATACAGGACCATAGTCCATGTACGGAATAGGCACATACCAACGTGGCCTGGTATCCAGAAAAACTGGATAGAAGTAGATGTTAATGAGAAATGGGCCAGTCAGTTTTGAATATCAGTGAGAACAGGGTGTGATCCAACGTAAAGTGATTGCAAGGCCAGTAGAGAACTAAGTGAGTCAGTATAAATAGTGCAGTAGGAATAATGCTCAGCTTCGATATGGAACAGGGCAAGAGATATGGCGTACAGTTTAGCAGTGAACACAGAAGCTGTAGAGGGGATTCTGCACGCAACCACCAAACCACAACAAACCATGGCAGAGCACACAGAATTACCTGATTTGGAACCATCTGCATAAATTGGAATGGAATGATTGTTCGAAAGATGTTCAGTAAATAAAAGATGGTACTTCCAATCGGGAGAATCTGCCTTTTTCAGATGACTTAAAAAAGGTCACATTTGGGGGTTGTAATAAGCCATGAGGGGATGGGCTGACCAGTGGATTCTGCAATGTAATCCAAGGACAGACCCAATTCAACCAATTGTGCCTGGATGCGAAGGCCAAAAGGAGCAATAGCAGATCATCTGTTCTGAAAAAGTAAGGACCACTGAGGAAGGAAAACACATCCCCAGGTGGGATGCCTTGGTAAGGAATGAAGTTTTGAAGAATATGGTAATAGACAGTTGCAAACGGCAAAGGTGCAGAGAAGGTCATGAAATTCTACTAATAAGCTTTGAACTGTGGAGGTGCAGAAAGCCCCAGTGCAGAGTCGAAGTCCTTGATGATGAATGGGGTCCAGCATCTTTAAGGCCGAGGGTCTGGCAGAGCCATAGACCATTGATCCATAGTCGAGTTTTGAATGAATAACAGCATGATATATCTTTAACGTAGAACATTGATCCGCTCTCCAAGAACTTGGTCTCAGGGACCACTGGCAGCAAAACTTCACCGATATGGAGTTCAGGATCAGGGTGAATACCCCATTGGCAGCAAAAGTGCATGCAAACGGTTTTAGAGAGAGAAAAATTAAAACCGTTCACTGTAGTCCACTTCGGTACACGACTAAGGGCAGTTTGTAGTTGCCGCTCAATATATCTCATGTTTGACGACTGACACGAGATGTGTCATCGTGACTAATCAACATAGAGCCCGTTTGCAACATTGAGAGGGAGTTGTTCAGTGATGGCATTAATCTTTATACTGAAAAGTGTGACACTCAAAACACAGCCCTGAGGGACCCCAAGTTCCTGTACAAAAGAACAGGAAAGTGTTGAACTCACACGAACTTGGAATCTCCTGTCCATTAAAAATTTTTTAATAAACATGGATAAATGGCCACGTAACCCAAATATATGGAGGTCTCGCAAAATGCCATACCTTCATGTTGTGTCATAAGCTTTCTCAATGTCAAAGAATATTGATACAAGATGTTGGTGTTTGAGAAAGGCTTCTCTGATTGATGTTTCAAGTTGAAAGGTGGTCCGTGGTGGAGTGCTGTCATCGGAACCCACACTGGGTGGGCGAGAGGAGGTTGTTTGATTCGAGGAACCAAACAAGACAAGCATTAAACATCCTCTCTAAGGTCTTACAGAGACAGCTTGTCAATGCAATTGGATGGTATTTTGAAGGAATCTTGGGATCTTTCCCAGGTTCAGAGAAAGGTAAGATAATAGCCTGACACCAGACGTCAGGAAAAACATTCTCCTGCCAGATCCAGTTAAAAACAATTAGAAGAATATCAAGAGGAGGAGGAGAGAGATAGCACAGCATGTCATAGTGTACACCATCAGGTCCAACAGATGTACTGCCAGACCAATGAAGTGCCATTTTCAGTTCCACCAGTGTAAAGGGACAATTACAGTCAAAAAGACAGTCAGTTCGAAAGGAAAGAAGTGAATGCTCTGCCAGAGTCTTGATAGCCAAGGAGGTGGAGGAACAAGCAGAAGTGCTAGATACCTGGCAAAAGCTTTCACCTAGAGTATCGGCGATGCTCCAGACATCAGCTACCTCTTGGCCATCAGAGAGTATGATCGAGAGGGGGACAGAACTGTAGTACCCACTGACCTTCGAATCTTATCCCATATGACCTTGGAACTGGTGGTAGAAGATATGCTAATTGTGAACTTAATCCAAGATTCCTTCTGGCTTTGACGTCTTATCCACCTGGCATGTACACGGGCCCATTGGAAAGCAATGCGGTTTGAAAGTGTGGGATATCTACGGAAAGTATCCCAGGCCCGTTTTTGAGCCTTCCGTGCCAAGTGGCATGCAGGATTCCACCATGAATGAGGATATCGTGGAAAACGTTTTGAGGTTTTAGGAATACACTGAGCAGCTGCTTGTACAATACAATCAGTTACCGCTGCCACAAAGACGTCTATCGATGGCTGACTCATGATGGCAGGATCAAGTTCTGTGAGAGCAGTGAAAGTGGACCAGTCTGCCTGATCCAGCTTCCACTGGGGCACGCAGGTAGGGTGGCATTGACCACGGCCAGTCTCTCTCAAAGGTACAGTAAAATGATCACTCTCTAGTGTATTATTGTCAACCCTCCATGAAAATGGGAAAATAATGAATGGGAGCAAACCGAGAGATCAATAGCGGTAAAGGACTGACTAGGTGTGTGAAAATAAGTGGAAGAACCAGTATTGAAAAGAATAAGATTGTGATCAGAGAGAATACGCTCTACAGAGCGACCCCTCCTATCAATAACAGCACTTCCCCAGAGGGGATGATGTCCATTAAGCTCCCCCAGGATTAGAAAAGGGAGATGGCAACTATTCAACGAGAGCATCAAGGTCTGATTGATCATATGGCTCTCCAGAGGACAGGTAGAGAGAACAAACAGTGATGGTATGACCCAAGGAAACACAGATGGCTACGACTTCGAAAGGTGTGTTGAGTGACAAAGACAGGGTGGGCACATGCTGATCAACCAATAGTGCCACCCCTCCATGTACTCGTCCATCACACAGCCTGTCATTTCTGTACAGTGAAAACTGCCAAATGGTGACTGTATCAGCAGGTTTTAGAAATGTTTCTTGTAAGGAAAGACATACAGGATAGTAGGAAGCAATCAGTGTTTTGATATCGTCCAGATTAGAACTAAACCTTGACAGTTCCATTGTATCAAGGTGGCCACTTTTAATGATGGATAGGCGAAGTGGCTGGAAAACTCTTCTATTTACGACCAAGTCTTTTTTTCCCTACTGTCCTTATTTGGAAGAGGTCTATCGACCTCCATGGATCCTGCCCTGGGTCGATTGGGTAGGTCTTTGTTGTTGGAAGGGGATTCCAGTAACTGAGGACATGAATGAATGATAGTTTTGCATCGTGGTGTGGGAGAAAAAGATGTATCAGAAGAAATGCCTGTATTTGAAACCGAAGGAAGTGGATCTTGAGGTTTTTTGGAATGTATGGGAGGAACAGAGATGGGTGTAGAAGTCGATTCATCAACCTTTTTAACCATGGAGGTCAAAAGACTTTTCATTTATTTTGAAAACGATTCTCTTGGAGGCACAGAGAGATCTGTCTGCACTCCCACTTTAGTTGTGGAATGAAGTGCAGCAGCATATGTCTGAGATGGAGTAGCGGACAGCAGTTTCCGAGCCTCAGGATAACTAATGTTATAAGTCGTTTTCAAACGCTGCACCTCTTTTTTCCTCCAACCATTTTGGGCAAGAACGAAAGTAGGAAGCGTGGGAACCATTGTAGTTGACACAATGTGGGTCCGTGCCACTCTCATAGTCATCGTGGTCCTTGCCACCACAACGAGCACGTCAGGGAACCACGACATGACGTCTTTGAGTGGCTGAATCTCTGATATTGGAAACATAGGAGAGGGTTTGGAATGTACGGCCGTACCCTGCAAATTAGATAACCTGCTTTGATGGTGGCAGGTGCACGTGGTGATGTAAATATCAAAACAAGGATATTTGTCGGCAGTGTAACTCCATCTTTGCGAGTGGAGATGCTCCTTATTGCAGAAAGTCCTCGAGTGGAGAGACCAGCAAGAATCTCTGACTCGGGGACGTTCTTCAAATCCCTCTCAACAATAACTCCTCATGATGAATTCAAGGTAGCATGAGGGGTAACCTCAATAGGTACATCCCCAATTGCCTTTGAATTCAAGAGGAGTTCACTGTGTTGGGATGTGGATGTTTCAACCAATATGTCTCAAGATCAAAGCTTCTTTACTGACTTTGGAGAGCCAGCAAGTTGTCCCTCTAGTCCTTTCTGAATAAAAAAGGGAGACATTTGCCTTAAAGGTTCTGAAAGAGAATGTAATATAAGAAAATGAGTTACAGATGTTGAAGATTGCTGCTCAGAGTCTTCAAGACGTGGTCATTTACCTATTGACTGTTTTTTCACTATTTTATTTAAATTTTTTGTTGGAGGATCCATAGGAAAAAAGGAAAATTTCAGTACCCACTTACCCCACCCACCATGAAGCCCTATGAGGAGATGCACTACAATGTCATACAAGGACATTGCAGCAACGCCAGGGTGTCATGAGCACTATACCCAAACACTAGCATCAGACACAATGTCCACAACACCCATTGAGAACTTCCATCACTGGTACTTGGTTGACTCTAGCCCAAGTGGACCAGCCGATTGACCCAAGGGGGGCCACCCAAAAGCTGCCCGTCTACAGGAATTAAAGGCCAAAGTGGTGTGTTAGGGTTGGACCCCTCAACCACCAGGATCCTCTCCTCCCCTTCACGGGTCACCACGCACGGCAAACAGATGGGTGGATGTTTAGATCCCAGAGGAGGTAAACTGAAAGAACAGAACCTTCCCTGGGAGGTCCCCTTACCACGTACAGGAATCCACACCGATGGGA
Organism: Tachypleus tridentatus; assembly: GCF_004210375.1. Taxonomy (NCBI): domain Eukaryota; kingdom Metazoa; phylum Arthropoda; class Merostomata; order Xiphosura; family Limulidae; genus Tachypleus; species Tachypleus tridentatus. Next base: position 53,818,788 of record NC_134825.1, read on the forward strand.
TTTGTACAAGTTGTTGGACATGTTACATGTAATAGTGTGACTGTATTCTACAACTTCTCTGATATACATTTTATAAATTAATAATATGGTTTGGCCATCACAACCTGTTGCATAGCCACCTATTTCCATTAGATAATGTATTCTTTGATTTATTTTCATTATGATTTACAAAACAATTTACAAGAAAAAGATAATAAAAAATAATTAGAAATGGAATTGGATATATTAAACATTCTAACCAAAACTATTAATGAAAGTAATAAAGAAATAATATAGTATACCTTAGTTAAAGAACACAAATATTATTTGATGATTTCTAGTACTGTTGGAAATTTATTGCTGACTTGACAGCACCAGTACGACTGCAAATTTTCCAAAACCCTCCATAAAAACATCTTGTGACCAGTGAAATTCATTGCAGTTCTAACAGTGTAACTTTAGAGGAATGTGTTGAGATAAATTACTATGACACATTACTTTTACATGTCACAAAATAGTTTTGATCATAAAAAGAAATTCTTTAACACTGAATGATCATCAATACAGATAATAACTCCACATCACAAAAATACCGTTCGATGCTACGTATGGAAAAACAGCACAAAACAAACATTAACATTGAAAAAAATCATCAAATTCAAGTACACCTCATCATTCCTTTCTCCACTCTAGTACAAAAAGTACTCTAATCTCATTGTCACAATGACTAAATCTTTCCATAATCTGAAGCTTTTAATTGTTGTTTTTGAATTAAGCACAAAGCTACACAATGGGCTATCTGTGCTCTACCCACCACGGGTATCGAAACCCAGTTTTTAGTGTTGTAAGTCCGCAGACATACCACTGAGCCACTGGGGGGCTCTTTAAATTGTTAATCTGTTATTCTGTAACATTTACTTGATTGTTACCAATTCTTAAGCATTTACATGTTGAGCTATCATTGCAAAACAGTTCCTATAATCTGTCAGTTCTCCAACATGGAGCTGGCAATACATTATGAAATCAGCATATTCAAAGATCCTGTAAGCAGAATGACCACTTTTATAAGCTTTAGGTCAGTTGTACTCAGGTCAAAAAAGAATACCTAAAGTTTTCTTAGCATTTCAAGGTATTCTTAAATGTCAAACAATATGTATATTCTTGAGGTAGCTTGATTGGACTTCAAAGCTTCACCACACATAAGAATGGCATTCTGGCTAGAGGTAAATAATTTGATCTTACATAGGAAAAGACTGGATTGCAAATTTAAGGTCATACATTTTACTTTGTCAGTCAACCAGCTGTACAAGTTGAAAGAGGGTTGTAACTCCCTATTCAAAAACACTACCCTTTTCTAAAAATACCTTTAGAGAAAGCACTTGAAAATTATCTAGCCCGAACAGTATTTCTTAGGGCCTTATATGCATACCTGCCCATATCACCCAAAGAACATATATCTTATAATGCTTATGACTTTTCAATCCCCAGATTTCAATGGGTTTGTTATTGACTAATAATTTATAGCACTATTGTACTCTATTATCATTTCCATTATAATAATAAATACAGCTTACCCTCGAACCCAAGGTTCTTCCTTTTTCTATTGTCTGGTTGTTTTGTATACAGTGCCTGTTTCCATTTGCCAAAGAATATGGTCAAGACTGCAAACTTTATGCTTGCAAATATGAGCTGATACAGGTTAGGTAATGCAAACCCTTACTTCTAACCATTATAATACACTATCTCTTTTTAAGAACCTTCATTTAGTTACAGGTTCAGTACTAGCTTTATTGTGACTCACAAAATTTCACCAAGTGAGTGTTATTTTCTACCACTTCAGCTACTGCATTTCATATTTATGTGAACAACTCATTGGAACACAAGGTGAGGTATTGTCTGTCCAGATAAAGCTGAGTGGCTTTCCTGTTGACATGTACCAAAGCTATAACTAATCTTCACTCTGGTAACTGTGTTCCTTTACTTTTTTGTCACAGCACCTCTTCTATTGTAATGTGAACTTTTATAGCAGTTGGTCTTCAAGCTCATACATGTAAACTAATACAGAACTTAATCACCTCACATAATGTAGTGAACGTTGTAGGATGTCTTCTTTAGGGTGGAAGACCTAAGATCATCCCTAGGAGGAGGAAGACTTCTCCATTCAAAAACTTTGTCCTCACAACTTATTATAAGTGTAAATCCCAGTCAATGTTTTCAGGATAAAAAAAAAATATCAGCAAGCATATGTTTTTAAGTCTGTATTATCCATGCAACTAAATTATCAGACAAGGATAAGATATAAATCTTCACCACAACTAACATCCTACACTACTCAGAAAGTAGATCACTGTGATAGTAAGCTACCTGATCCATGAGGATCTCTTCATGTGCTTTGGATATCTAGGTCTCCACCAATGTTGATGTATCAACCAATGAATAAGTCTTAGCCCACACTGTGAAGTTATCAATGACCAACAATCCTAATTTCTCTATAGAAATGGACCAACAATATATAGGGTTATTCTCTGTCAGAGAGCACCAATAATTCTCTGCTGTATAGGCCAGGTTTTCCTTTGAGTGGTTCACACCATATGGTGGTGGCACCAGTGCTGAATATCTTGACTCATATTTAACCAATAAGAACACTGTCCACTGTTAATAAAAGTATAGGTAACACCTTGGTGCCCTCCAGTCTTTGTGTTGTATATAGTTTGGAGAATCTCATGGCTAAACATTCTGTGGACAATTATCTAACACAACCCGAGAATCACTGCTGGCTTTTTGATAATAATGGTACAGTACATACTTCTGCAATCGAAGTTACTCGTACAAATTATATGCATTTGTGCTACATCCTCAATCTAAGTTGACCTTGCCATACATCAAGGAACAACCATACTAGATGTGGATCCTTCAGTGCTATTCCTTCAGTGTTAATCAGGGCAGTCAATCACTAGTGAGAACTCCTTCTGTATAGCTTGTCATCACATTGACAGACATTGTCTCTACACCCGTAAGGTGTTTCAATAAACAGACGGTCTCCAAGAACAGTGAGATAACCATTGTGTTTACAATGTTGTGGACCCATGCAATAATGTATGGGTAAATTATATTCCTGCAGCACTGCTATGTAGTCTGTCACCATCTCTTCAGGGGTTTCAACATTTAATCACTTCAGCAAAGCACAGTCCACTCACATAGTGAACTTTCTACCACACAATGATCTAGTAATGCTGATACTAGATCATTGACTATCCTTACAAGACACTTCCAATGAACTGTCAGTTTTACAACATGGAGCTGGCAATATGTTATGAAATCAGCATAGTGGAAGATCCTGTAAGCATAGGAAGTAGTTTTTCTTTGACATATAGTTTGTGTTTAGAAGCCACGATCATATGATAAGCATACAAAATTACGTTCTCCTCGATCTTGTGAGTATGATAACATTGTTCCAATTCGACTATCATAGGTAACTTTGTTTAATAAGACCTAACAACCTTGTTAGAAATATGCCAATATTATGGTATGTTCATAAACTGGAATATTTTTTTACATTCCTCATTTCATCTCAAATGTGCCTCAACTTTAGCAAGAGCCAATAATGGTGAGGCAATCTTGCTCATAAGCCATTGAAAGTAGGACAAAACCAAACACAAGTAAACAATTTTTATTAATTATTCAACACAGTGTGCACTTGTGTCATTGACAAAGGACAGCCACTTGTATTGGATCAGAAAACTTCCTTTGTAAGCAGATTATCTATCAGACTTTAAATTTGATACTCCTTACATACTAGTAACATCAGATTTTTCTCAAGGTGAGTAGTGCTACCTGCATGTCTAACCATTCTCAATCAAGGATAGAGCAAGCTATAACCTTAAAGATTCACCTGAGCTACCATTGAAGGATTATTGAAAAATACATAGCATTAGAGTCATATCAACTGAATAGGTGTGACCTCAGCAGAATAACAAGGAAAAAAGGGAACATCAGTTTGACATTCTTGACCATGCTGTACAGTTTTAACATAGTTTCAAAAATAATTACTAAATTTAGACTAATATCATACAAAAAGGTAGAAACATGTTATATTTAAATACCACAAAAACATGAGATTTAGATATATCTTGTGGTCTTGGCTAGTGTCACCTTTTAACAATGTTTTTAAGAAAAATAAATTGATGCTTTTGTTCTTTCAGAACTTGAAAGAAATAATAAAAAGAAAAAATTCATTAACTTGCTCTTTATAATAATTTCATGAAACATCATGATATATTTTATTGAACTAATTCACAAAACATTATGTAATACAAAATTTTGTAAGTGTTTCAAACACGTAAGATTGCAAGTTAGTAGCACATACATGTAAAGTTACATTTTATTTACACATTAAAACCATATCATAAACAGTCAGCAACTCTATATATTACATGGTTATTAACTTAAGTATTTAGTAAAGTTTACTATTGTGTTAACTTATGTATTAGAAAAAGTGACTTATATGTCTGCATAATACTTAAAGATTGAGTCTAGAGTATTCAAGAAGCTTGTTTTGTAACATTTGTTTAATGGAGTGGTTAAATGTTCATGGTTGTTTTTACTTGTCCATTTTATTTCATTTTTCCATAACATTATGAAAAATTCAAAGTATAATATACAATCAAAAAAAACTTCCTTCAAATCATTGCTGATTGTGATTTACCGAATACCTCCAAAACTGTACCGTTCTTCTTTGCATGAGATCACTTTTTGAAGTTTTCTATGCACAAGCAACTTGTGGAAACCCTTTTCTACTGTTATAGAACTACACATAAAAATGTTATAAAACCCACAGAACAAACTGCAGTTCTGTCTAAAACAGTGAAATGGAATCAACTTCCAAATAATTATTTCTTTAGTCCCTACAAATCAAAGTTTTAGGCTATCCTATTTTATACCAATACATTACTCCAAATAACATACAGAAACTCTTTTCTTACATCAAACCACACTTTCAAATTACCCATAAACTTTTCAAAATTGCAGATTCTACCATACTTTAAGAAACTTTTCCATATCCTCCCTGTTTTATTAGAAAAGTCACACTGCTTTATGTGAGCTTTTCATATCTTAGATTTCTCTCCTCTATTACCGCTTGCAATGTTTGTTAAAAATTTCATAGATTCATGGATTCCACACCTATAACAATTTAAAAATCTCAATCATGCCCCACCAATCCTTTCTCATCTTAAGCAAAAACATGTCAAGGGTTTTCAGTCTATCACCATCTGATAAACCATTTAAACCTGACAGCTTCCCAACAATTCTTTGAATTCTCTCCAACAACTCAACAACCTTTCTTATTTAATAAACTAACCAAAGCTGAACATAATAGTCCAAATAAAATATGCTGACCTTCTTCGATTTGTACTCAGTATTTCTATGTATGCAATGTAAATCCCTGGTTTGTCTTACTACTAGATAAGGTAAACTGTCTAGAAGGCTTCATATCTTGTTTTTTTTTGTTTTTCTTATAAGTATCAAATATTTATTAATTTACTGTGATCTGTAAATGTATCCATATTTCAGGGTTGTTCTTTTATCAATGTCACTAATTAAAGTGATAAGTAACAAAGAGAACTCTTAGGTTTATGTACCTGATTTATAATAAGTGATTTTACTACATGTATAACAGTCTTGTCTTCTAACACCCAATCAACAACTAGCTATTTTAAATTTCTTGTCCCAACAGATACAATCTACCTAAGACAGCCTTTTTATATGGTACACCATATCAGAGGTTTCTAAAAAATAAGCTAAATTCACTGCATTACCAAAGTCCAGATTAAACATTTTTAAATTAGTCAGAAAATACATTATACACATAACTATCCCTTCCTAATTCCATCTTGACTATCTGCAATATGAAGTGTCTAAACACATCTTTTTCTTATAAATTAGGTAATTTTCAATTCTTATCAATTAGAATTATTACTCATCTATGTTTTTACTAAACTATATACCTATATATGTTATAATATAGTTAGCTTAAGCTTCCTAATAATTTATAGAAATGTTTGGTTAAAAAAATAAAACAAATTTTATATACAAAAATAAACTTGTATTTGAATAAAAATTCATTTAATAAATCACAAATTATTTTAAAATGTCTTATAAACTGAACTTCTAATTTCTATTCTGAAAAAATCTAATAATAAAGACAAACATACTAAATAATCCATCTAAACAGATATTTGTAAAAATATACGATGATATAATATTGACATTTCTTGAAAAAATTAGACTGGATGAATACAGGTGTGTTATTCACATGCAGTCAAAAACAAAAGTAACAAGATCATTCGAAATCATCTTCCATTCTAGCCATGAACAGGCACATGGTTGAAATCTTTATTTTTAAAGTGCAATCTAACAAACCATTAAAATGATGTGCCTACATCTCTGTCAAAAAATTATTGAAATTCCATTTCTTGACAATTTTATGAATTCTATGTGAAAATATGTGGTATGCTCTTAAATGTTGCTCCAAGATCCAATAAGTGAAGGTAAAAAAAAAAAGTTAATTGACACATAATAAGTCTTACAAACTTAAATTTATGACTGTTTGAGATAAATATATCACTGTTCTATGTTAATCTCTAATTGTAATATCAGATTATAGAGCAAACATTTTAGTTTGCTATGGCATGCAACATTTCCCACTATTAATTTCACTAAATTGTTAAATGAATTAGTATTTTTATTAATACGTTCACTTACCACTGTTATTTCTTTGGTAAAATCACACAATTAGCTCCTGAATGCTGAAGGTGATGTATAGTTCGAGATTTAATGACATTAAGCTTATCTCTGATGACTCCATTTCCATTAATCAATCAGACTTATTTCAAAATTAAAGTATGATTTAAAGACCAAAATGTTGTCTCAGTGAGCAGTTACAACAACGCTATTTGGCTTGGGTTACCTGCAAATAAAACAAAATATCTAGCTTTCAAGTACAACTTTGCAAGATTACTAGGGATAGTGGTGGTATTTTAGTGTTTTTTTTATTTTAAACCACACTAATGCTATTGATAAACAAGCATGAAAATTTATATTAAAATTTAAAATGAGGTCTACAATGGTATAAAAAAACAGGAATTCTAATATCATTACTAGTTTAATAGAAAAACCTTTCTCAAGCCTTTCAGTTTCTCTTTCAATCTCAGTCGAGCCTAACCAAAGAGTACGACAATAAATTCTCAGTCCCAAGTTCTTAAGAAATGCTCACATTCGTCAGACTTTCAAAGGTATAATTTCTGTTCTGTATAATTTAAAAAGTTTATTTTTAAGTTTCAGACTGTAGTTTCGGCGGTTGATTCAAAACATATTTTACGTAATATTTCAGTAGTTAAAACATTTTATATTATTCAACGTTAGTAATTCTCATCTACTCTTCATACTTACGGCATATGCGGATACCACCCAAACTAACATCAGTTGTAATGCCGCAATAAGATCTATGCCGCCTGGTGTTAAGTACTGAAGTCTTTAAATATCCGACAGAAAATTAAAATTGTAATGTAATGTAATATATGCTATGACATTCACTTTCGCCCAGTTATAACTCTGATTCTTGTGAAAATTGGAATGGCTAAGTTGTTTTAAAAGTCAGCATTTAAAAGTAACGTGGATCATATAAAAATGGGATATACCATATTTGAGGTGCAAGAAATAATGTATTATATCATATAATATTTCGTTGTTCTTTTTAAAGTGAAAGTTTACGTTGTGTATGTCGCCCAAACATGCTCATGTGAATGAGAACTATTAGGTTTTCTGTTACTAAAATTCATTTAATGTTCAGGGATATATTTTTTCCAATTTTCCTTAAAATTAAAATGTAAAATGTACAATAATCTTATTATTTCTGTCACGAGTAAGAAAGTATGTAAGATATTTATTTTTAGGTTCTTATGTATGATCTCCACTCGGATTTAGTAACTTGTTTGCCCCTTGTTATTTTTTCAAGGATGTATGAGACGTGCTACCTATATACGAAAAGACTAAAGTTTAACAGTCACACCAATGTGTTTCTTAACACTTTAAGTACATAAGTTGTTTGGAGTTTTCCATTGCATTGCTGAAATGGTAACTTTTTTTATGTTTTATTTCGCCCCCTCGATTAGTTTATGATCGGCAGTAAGGAGGAGACATTTCATGTTATATAATACAAATAAATTAATTATGATAGAGCCTTTTGATATGAAAGTTATACCGCAGGACTATTGTCAAGATTTTGTTTTTACAATACATAAATATTTTTCATAATCTCAGTCTCATGTTAATTTAAATATGGGCTATAATGCATACGAGAAAAGTTTCGTACTGAGCCGAACATTTTCGGCTAAAATGCTATAAATTGTTTGATTAATAAAAGAACCTTAGCTTCTCCAAATCTTTATACTCTAGTTAAGTTCTTTAGGTAGCGACAGTAAAATCCATATATCTAACTATCAGGGCCCGGCATGGCCAGGTGGGTTAAGGCGTTCGACTCGTAATCTGGGGGTCGCAAGTTCGCATCCTGTCGCGCCAAACATGCTCGCCCTTTCAGCCGTGTGGGCGTTATAATATGACGGTCAATCCCACTATTCGTTGGTAAAAGAGTAGCTCAAGAGTTTGTGGTGATGACTAGCTGCCTTTCCTCTAGTCTTACACTGCTAAATTAGGGACGGCTAGCACAGATAGCCCTCGAGTAGCTTTGTGCGAAATTCAAAAACAAACAAACAATCTAAATATAAAATGAAAGTGTTCTTAAATGAGAGTGTATGGAACATAATTTAATTAACCTTTTTAAAATCTACAATAATAAAAGTATATTTACCTTTAAAAAAAACACCTTTATTTGTAGGAGAGGTGATACACATTCTTATATTGTACGAGGTATATATTTCGCATCTTTATGAATTAACTCACACATCATTTATACGATAATTTGTTTTCAGCGAAAGTTAGAGAATGGGATATTTGAGCTCCGCTCTTTATGGAGGGTTGAACCTCTCATGTTATCATTTTAAATACATAAACTTACGGCTTACCTACCAACGAACTTATATGGTTGTACTACGACATAGAATTATTAATTCTGATTTATATTTATCAGTGTTTTTACTATTCTTCATCGATTTACACATCAATATGTCAAGGATTTTTGGTGCATTGATTAATATCTTGGATGTAGTATCCCTCAACGTTCGTGATTAGTTATCTCTCTATAATAACAGTGTATCTCTTTTATTATAATTTATATATCTAATACACATGGTCAAAAATAAAGACGCAAACCTTATGTTCGATTAGCTTATAACAAATAATGAAAGCATTATTATTATGTTTACAATGAACATTAATGCTTTATTATAATAACTGAAATGTCAGATTAGCCTTTAATAAAATTAGCTTCAAAAATTTTAAAGATCTTATTGTAAGCTATATTTTCAATGTTTTAGATCTAATAACTTTAACTAATATCTAGAAAGAAAGTTACGTTATGAATATTAGAATCAGTCAAAAGTTGAGAAGAGTTTGTTCAGTGATTGAAAAGCAAGTGAAATCTTGAGATCAGTATTAATTATCATGCATATTCAGTTACTATATCGATTAACTGTGAAACTGTACATGTTTATTTGTGAATCAGCCGCAGTACCATTAGCAAGTACATTTCTATAAAAAACGTTATCAATGCACTTAGGCCTAAAACCATGTAAAAGTGGAAGAATTAATAGACTATAGCTAACATTAACCCCCACCCCACTCATGGCATAGCGGCATGTCTTTGGATTTACAACGCTATAAAATGGGTTTAGACACTTGTGGTGAGCAAAGCACATATAGCCCATTGTGGAGTTTTATGCTTAACTACAAACAAAGCAAACGTTAAGAAAGAAATTAATTTGTTATACCTAGACTGACTGGAATTCGAAATATTTTCGTCAAGTAAAATTATTTTTATTGTAATTAAGCACAAAGCTTCACAATGGACGATTTATGCTTTACCCATCACAGGTATCGAAACCTGGGTTCTAGCCTTGTAATTCCGCAGGCATACAGGCATACAAGGGGGACTCACCGTGTAATTTAAATGAGCTCATCAAACGATAATAGCCCCCGGGTGGCTCAGAGGTAGGTCTCCGGACTTACAACGCTAAAACCTGGGTTTCAATACCCGTGGTGGGCAGAGCACAGATAGCCCATTGTGTAGCTTTGTGCTTAATTCAAAACAACAACAACTCTAAAATGCTTTCCGGTGGCTCAGCGGTATATCTGAAGATATGTAACAATAAAAATTGGTTTTCGATATCCACAACTGAAAGAACACAGACAATCTATGGCGTAGTTGTTGAGACATACAATGAACTAATAATTTCCCTAAAATAGTTTCGAAGTGGTATGCCTGATCAAATTCGAGTTTGTTTTGGTTGTGAAGAACGACGTACAATAATCAACATATAATATAGCCGGACTAGGGCTAGTTAGCGAAATTCAACTGAAAGTTCGACGGTTCATGCTTCACAGCCTGCTGCCTCAAAGACGTGTTCAGCACGTTTGTGTCAGGTGTGTCTTATAATATCGATGGCCGAATTCCACTATTCACTCAGACAATAGTAGCCATAGAGTGTGCGGTGAGATCGAATATGATCCCAGTGGTTCAACGGTAACTCTGAAAACCTATAACTTTAAAACCCGTGTTTTGATACTTGTGATGAGCACAGTACGAATAGACAGACCATCGTATAGCTTTGTACTTACCAACGAAATAAACAAACATGTCTAAACATATTCCAATTTCCTTTGTAAAAGTAATTCAAATAAACGTATTATAACCCTAAAATGTTGTAAAAAATAATAATGTATTTTTGAAACAATAACAACAAACTTTTAGATATTATTCGTGGAAGTTTTTTAATTATTTTTGGTAACATTCGAAAGAAATTTTAATATACATTCAAAAACACAAAACTGTCGGTACTTTTAGAAACTTCCATAAAGACAGATAATTTTATTTCTGTTTTAACATTTTCAACGCGAAGTGAAAAACCTACAGTACTACTTTTTCTTTTCAAATAAAGAGGTCGCTATAAAATAAAAACATGTATTTTATCACTTTATGTGTGTGTGTGTGTTTACTTATAGCAAAGCCACAGCGGGCTAGCTTCTGCGCTCAGCGAGGAGAATCGAACCGCTGATTTTAGCGTTGTAAATCCGGAGACATACCGCTGTACTAGCGGGGGTTTGTCACTTTGTATACATTTATATAATATAAATCGCTTAACAATAACTTATTCTTATATTGAAACTAAAAAATAACAATGACCACAATTGAATCTAATTGTGAAATTTATGATGATGACCTGGTCCGATAATAATTTGGTTTGATTTGGTATATTTTGAATTTTGCACAAAGCTACACAAGGACTATCTGTGCTTGGCGTTCCTAATTTAACAATGTAATACTAGAGGGAAGGCAGCTGGTCATCACTACCCACCGCCAACTCTTGGGCTACTCTTTTACCAACGAATAGTGGGATTGACAGTCACATAAACACCCCTACAGCTGAAAGGGCGAGCATGTTTAGTATTATGGGAATTTAAATCCATGACTCTGAGATTGCGCGCCGAGCTCTCTAACCACCTCACCATCGCACCATTAGGAAGAATCATCTCTGAATCAGTGATAACTGACTGTGTTATTCACATGCTTATGAAGTGTAATATATGCCCGGATGCATTAGTGGTCAGAATTGGACATTTTCAATTGTATCATGCAAATTATATTACAGAATCTGTCATGTGGCCTAACCTAACAGTTTGGACTCTGCATTCCTCGGATGTAATATAGGACAACATGGCTTCTATCACAAACGTCCTATGCTGGAACAGCGCTAAGTCTACGAATTTACAACACTAAAATCAGGGGCTCGATTCCCCTTGGTGGACTCAGCAGATAGTCCGATGTGGCTTTTCTAGAAGAACACACACACTCTATCAGAAACTGTGAACATTTAATAAATAGAAAAAGTGTAATGATTTCTGATTTTTTGTAGTTGAGCACAAGGCTACAAAATGGGCTATTCCGTGCTCTGTTTACCACACGTATAACAACCTGGTTTTTAACATCGTAAGCGCGCAACACGTCGCTGTCCCACGAGGGAACATGTTATGTGGTGAGTTTTATATCATATTTTTTTCCTGTATTGACAAGGCTCGGCATGGCCAGGTTGTTAGAGTGGTCAATTCATAATTTCAATCACACCAACCATGTTCGCTCTTTCAGCTGTGGGAGCATTATAATGTGACGACCATTTCAATTATTTGTTGGTAAAAGAGTTTTCCAAGAGTTGGCGGTGGGTGGTGATGACTAGCTGCCTTCACACTAATCTTACACTGTTTAAATTATGGACGGTTAGAGCAGATATTTCTAGTGTAGCTGTGGATGAAATTAAGAAACAAACTGTATTGACAATAGAGAAAAAGTACGAAGCAAAGCGCATGGGACGTGACAGAGGTGTCTGATTTTCTAGAAGAGTCAATTACTTACGGAGTAAACATGGCCAGTCAGACCCGCTTCATAATGTTGCATTTCCACCCTAATGGACAAACGGTCTTCCATATCAATGATATAAATGTTATTCGTACTTGTATTGTCTATAATTGATTCAAAGAATATAACAACGAATTTAGTACAATTAATGAGTTTCTATCCAATTAATTAAACATTTGTATAATCAACATCAAAGGCACATTCACGAAAATAGCCCTCCTACATCATCTATGATGAATGAATCAATTTTAGACCAATCGAATAAGACAGTGTACTGTAAGTCTATGTTTAATCGAATTCAAGACACTCTTTGGTGAAAAATCATCCAGCTAAATGCCAGATGGAAGTGTTATTAATTAGTGTTTCTCATATATGTGTATATCATGTTCTTACAGAGCTAAATAATAGACATATGTATATATGTGTGTGTCGTTTTCTTGTAAAGCTATAGCCATAAAAATCTCAAATAGTATCAAATTATCCACTAGATGGCAACAATAGCATCACAAAACAGGAAATAGTTTACCCGAACAATTCAGTCTTTATTTACCGCTATCGCCACAAATTGATCGGAGTGTGATAGAGGTCGCTGCATTATTAGAGTTAAAAAAAGTCGTTTAAAGTTTAATACTTACTTCCCACTTCCTGGAAAATCTATTTGTTTATTTTCCAGTTTCTCGATATTGTACATTGTGTAATTAACAGTCTAAACGTACATTTAATATACAACCACTAATGCATCTGAACTTTAGCTCTTATCATGTACATTAAAGGTTCAGCAACTTTTATACACAACTTTATATGTATTTCTATACAATAATTTTATGCTAAGATTCTGTAGTATTGAATATTCTTTAGAAACGCAACGAAAAATTTATGATACTCATATAAACTGTATGCATATATTTCAAAAATCCTTCAAGTTAAAAACATATCGGATAAATCTTTTAGGAATAAATGCGCACCAACTGAGTGAATGAAACGAACCTTAGATCCCCATATCCAGTCCCCCGCTAGTACAGTCTACAGATTTACAACGCTAAAATCAAGAGTGCGACTACTCTCAGTGTACTCAGCAGATAGCCCGATGTGGCTTTGCTGTAAGAAAATACCCGCACCACCATTTATTTAAGAATGCAAAATTTCTATACTTATATATGTAGGTTCCTATTTCGTTTAGCTCTTCCGATAGATGATGAATAGTTTTTTTAAACAATGAATTTAATTTAACTCAACAATTTTTCCATATCGAACTCTTAAAGCGCTTTAAGTTAGCTGTTTTCATCTGTATTATTAAATATCATTAATAAATATATTGTAATCAAACAATAGATTATTTTTAATAGTTATTCGTCTTTTGAAGCAAAGCCTCAGTGGTCTATTTATTATGTCTACCGAAGGGAATCGAATTCCGTATTTTAACGTAAGTCTGCAAATTTATCATTATGTATAGAACCTCAATGATTACAGAACAATTATTTTGCTTTCATTCTTATCAAACTATCTTGATAACATACTACTTTTACAGTCCATCAATATGTTATTGGTAAAAGTAATGACTTGTGACGATAAAATCTTATGATCTATTCCCCTGCCCGGCATGGCTAGATGGTTAAGGCGATCGCGGATTCAAATCCTTGTCACATCAAACATGCTTGCCCTTTCAACTGTGGGGGTGTTTTAATGTATGGTAAATCCCATTATGTGTTGGTAAAAATAGTAATTCTCTCGTTGGCGGTGGGTAGTGATGATTAGGTGTCTTCACTCTAGCCTTACACTACTGAATTAGGGATGGTTAGCGTAGATAGTCCTCGTGTAGCTTTTTGCGAAATTAAAAACAAACAAACAAATCTATTTTTCGTGGTAGACAATGTACATATAACTCACTGTGCAGCTTTGCTTTAAGAAAAACAACATTGACTTTTATATTATTTTCATGTTTATGAATACATATTTTAGTAAAATTTGCTTGTTTGTTATCAAGAACAAATCCACACAATCGTTTGTTTGTGATGTCCCAGCCACAAGTATCGAAATCCGATTTTTAGTGTTGCAAGTCCTCATACATACCACTGAAGCATCGAGGGAATCCAGTAAATGAAAACGCTCCTGTAAAGTATACTAAAATATCACATGCATAACATAATAAACGCAAAATTTGTTGAGTGTTTTTATAATCACAAGAGCAAGAATAGCACAAACAAATTCCGATCATTATAAGTTTTGATTTTCTTGCGCGTTCTTTCATTACAGTCTGTTAGTTTGTTCTACAGGGTTGGTTTCACTGACTGTTTTGTTTTTCTGGTCGTGATGTACATAATTAGCTTTATCAAAAGTGTGTATGTGTTTTTCCTCATAGCAAAGCCACATCGGACTATCTTCTGAGTCCACCGAGGGGAGTCTAACCCTGATTTTATGTTGTAAATCCGTAGACTTACCGCTGTATCAGCAGGGTATTTTATCAAAACTTATTTTTTTATTCCCAGTTATTTTTCCCCAAATAATCAGATCTATTCACATATATCTCTGACACATTTATCTGTTATTAGAGTTGTATTATAAGACGCGTAATCGCTCGAAGATGGATGGTGAAAGCTCAAAAACTCTTGGAATAACCTATTTATCGTTTTGCGCTAAGTGCATTCTAATGGTTAGCATGCCAGACTGTATATCCGAAGGCAAGTGGTTTGCATCTCATTACAGCCAAAGCTAAATGAAAAACACTCTCACCCACTTTAAACATGTAGGTGTGGTATAAGATTGATGCCCAGTGTCACAATTTGATTACGATACACACGAGGTGTTGGTATTAGTTAATTAGCTGCTTTTTCTATTGTCCATCGTTTTGAGATTAGAGCTGACTAGCACAAGTAGTTCTCGAGTAGCTTTAAGCGAAATTCAACAAATAAATTACACTAAATCGTCTATTCAAAAATTTATTTTGGACTGGTGTCTTGTCTCTTATCATTGGCCATCCTGCCAGAGGTGAGTTCTTCGCAGGTAGTTGATTGAGCAATTCTAAAGAAGGCTCTATTGTTGATGATGCTCTATAAGTAGTCTCAACAAGAACTCCAGGTTTCTCTCACGTTAGGTTTCCAGTGTCAAATTCTTCTCTGGAGTTGCCTAGTTGATCATTCTCTCATTGACGTATTTCCAGAAATGATTACGTTAAATATCTTTGGCTTGGATCACCTAACTTTTTTTTATTCTGTATTACATATTATTATTAATTATATTAATCACTATTAACATCAAAGGGGCCTTTATGTTTCGTGTAAACTAATTTAAGTCTTTCTTATGTAAAGTCATGTCCAACATCTTTATTTTTCATATCCACGAATACTTCTTCAACTATAAATTCCTCAAGACACGCTGAAGTATTTGGTTCTACTATGAACCAGTCACTAGTTGAAGATTTATTGTCAATAACTCCTGATATGGGCGTTTTGCTTCTTGCTGGTACAACGATCATCCTTCCTGTCGTCTTTGTAGTAACTGCCATGCAATATATAGAGATTTCCTGATCATATACTATGAAACTATTTGAAGTTAGTTCAATCTCACTCAGTTTCCAAGATGCATCCTTCTTCAGTGTCACTTAATGATATATCATGAGGTGCAGATCACCTTCCTACAGTTTAGACAACTTCCAGCTTCCAACCTGCTATTTGAATTAACCATTATTCTTTCTTTGTGTCTAAAAACCGTTTTCCAGATCGGGTTGAATTACTGCGGCTGTAGAACCCGTGTTGATCAACATACTGCAAGGCATTCCATCAATGTGTTTACTAACTCTTGGAGCAGTTTCTTTAAGAGTGGATTTTTTATTTCATTTGAGGCAAATGGAACGTTCTCAACTAAACTTTCACTCACAAGTCCACCTTCTTCCTGTTTCATAATATCTGGTTAGCTTTTTGTTGCTCCTTTGATCTTGTTGGACTTAAATATTTGGTGTAATGTCTTCTTGACTGAGTAACAGATGTTGATTCTTCTGTAATGGTCATATTCCTCAAAACTAAAATAGTTCTCTCTTTCTAATATCCTCTGAAAGGAGTTCTTATTCTATAAAGGTTTTGATCTATATTTCCTTGCAATAAGTCCTATGAAGTTACACTTGAAACATCTATTTACTTTTGATCTGTTTCTTCTATTCTGTGTAACTAGCTGATTAATATTTTTTGCAGTTTTCTTAGACTATTACTAAGTGTATTTGGCGCTATAGGATCTGGTGTTTCCACAATTTCTAGATGGTTCCTGCAGTAGTTTATCTATAACGTTAATGCATTTTTGTTTTGTCATCAAATGTTGGCCTTCCTATAAAGATGTACACCTTCTTTGTTTGAACTGATTCTGATATCTCCCTCTACTATGGCGTATATAATATAAGTTCGTGACGTACTAATGAAACCATTCTTTCACGAGGAGCGTCTTAGTAAAATAATAGAACAAGACTTTCCAAACATTTCATAAGTTAAAGTGGGTCTTTTCTTTTCTCTATACTCTGTTTCAAGACTTTGCTCTGGATACTTCTTTTTGGTGTAACATTCCAAACGTGTTGGACAAGGCAGCTATCAATGCTTGATAGACGTTACAATTCTCAGCGAGAAGTGTAGTTAATGTCATCAAAACTGGTTATTTTAAATGTACAGAAAGATGGAAAGGTTTGTGTAACTCTCACACAACCTTCCTGTCATAATTCATTGATTTCTCGATAGGCTAGTTTTTATCTAGCCAATTCATTTCTCGAAACATATTTGGTGGTATCATAGCTGGAGTACTTCGAGAAGGTTTTTTTATTAACGTATGACATATAGATGGTTATAAAAGATTGAGACAATAAGTTATATTCTATATTTTATACTAGATGGTGTGCAACATTGGGACTGTTGTGCTAATGAAGAAAATAGTGTGGTCAAGTTAGTCTTTCCACTTAATAATTCAATTTTCAGATGATTATTTCTGTCACAGATGTTCTGTTTTATACGTTAATGATGATTTTCCTACTTCACTGGTATCTTTCCCTACTTTACTTTTTTACTCTATAATACAGCTTTTCTATACTTCTTCGACCTTATTGTTGTGACCTCTTATCTCTAGTCTCTCTGTATATTTACATCGATCCTGTCCTCAATAACATTTTTTATATTTAATTATTCTTTAAATAATACATCTCTTTTTCTTGTTTCCTATTGGCTTGACACGGCCATGTGGTTAGAGCGCTCGACTCATAATCTGAGTGTCGCGGGTTCGAATCCCAATCGCACCAAACATGCTTGCCCTTTCAGCTGTGGGGGTGTTATAATGTGACAGTCACTACCCCTATTTGTTGGTAAAAGGCTAGCCCAAGAGTTGGCGATGGGCGGTGATGAATAGCTGCCTTCCTTCCCTCTAGTCTTACACTTCTAAATTAGGGACGGCTAACGCAGATAGCCCTCGTGTAGCTGTGCGCGAAATTCAAACTAATCTTTTGTTACACTATTCTATTTTTTGTATCATTTCTTCTTCATGTTATCATCTTTAGACTTCCAACTCCTTTTTTCTGACTTTGTTATTAAAGTTTTATTATCTCAAATAACGCTATACTTTCATTCTTTAATCTCATGATCGCCATCTTCAACAATAAAAGTTCTCTTTCAAATATATTCAAAGTTCTATTTTATTTTCAGCAAAATAATCCCGTCTATAACACCAACATTGTAATATTGTTCACTAGTTGGCTAATTCTTTTAAATTATTTAGTAAAAGTAACTTAATGAACGTTTCACGTAATGGTAACTAATGAACTTATTTCCTCTTATTTTTTCTGCAAACTTAAACAATGTGTTAGCTTGAACGACACGTTTACAGCCACAATAAATATAATACACTAATGCAAAGTAATTTACTTCTATACCTTTACGGCTGATTGATTCCGTAACTAAAAACACTCTGACTGATTCAAGAAACAAGTCTACTTAATGTTTCACCGTCTCTAATCTATTTCTCGAATTTTCTAGTATCAAAAAAATGCAAAACTTTCTCAGCTTTACTTATTAAACTTTTCAATCTTAACTTTGTATGTCTTATAGCTAATATCTAAGTTACAATATCAAAAAATATAACTTACAAAATACGTTTATTTGGATTACTTTTTGATGTTGTTAAGCTGAAGATTGAGTTACACCATACGAGGAACATGGTTTGGTTTGTTTTGAATTTTGCGCAAAGCGACACGAGGGCTATGTGCGCTAGCCAGCCCTAATTTAGCAGAGTAAGAGTAGAGGGAAGGCAGCTAGTCATCACCATTCACCGCCAACTCTTGGGCTACTCTTTTACCAACGAATAGTGGGATTGACCGTCACATTATAACGCCCGCATGGCTGAAAGGGTGAGTATATTTGGTGTGACGGGGATTCGAACCCGCGATCCTCAGATTATGAGTCGAATGTCTTAACCACCTGGCCATACCGGGCCAAACATGGTTTAAATTGAAAGTATGAATTTCATCATTCTTGCTCTAGTCCTAGTTTCATACGAATGTATTAAAAAAACAAAAAAAAAAACGTTTTGTTTCATATGCGGGTTTGAGTTCTAAAAACAACACAAAAAACACAGAAGTCAACCAATAAGTAAAAATACATGCATGATATACATATATAGACATTCTATGTATATGAACTAAATATAAACTAAATGTCCCTCCTCAAGAGCCCCCGAAAGTGTTTTGTTTCAATAATAAATAAAACGAAAATTAAGAGTAACAAATATTTTTATTTCTTGCTTTCGAAGTTCATATGTCAAGCTGCATTGTAACTTACAGAGTGCATAATCCTTTTCGCTAATTACGTCATGCACGCCTTTTATTGACACAACCAGTAGATAAGCGGAATGTCTGTGAACTTAAAACGCTAAAAACCGGTTTCGATATCCGTGGTAGGAAGAGCATAAATAGTTCATTGTGTAGCTTTGTCGTAGATAAGCAAGCAAATCCTTTAACTGACGTCATGGCTGTACAAATTGTAACGTTAAAAGTCCCTTATGTTACGTCATTTTAGTGTCTTCTAACTGACTGTCAGACAGCTTATTACTGTAAACTGGTAGGAGTGGCTAAAACAGGTAACCCTTCCATGGGATCTTTGGCCCTCTTTCGAGGAAGTAAATATATTGTTTTATTCGTTCACTTGTGTTCACATTAGTTTCTGCATAATATTTCTTAAAACTGATATTTTCGGATACATGTAGCTTCCTGACGGACATCAGTGTACCTGAATAATTGACCACATAGCCAATCCGAAAAATTATCTTTCCACGTTCTGTTAACAGATTTGTAATACCCTCGAACATTATATAAAGATTGTCTTTTATTCAAGAAACGAAACACACTTTTTATACCAAAACTGTTTCATAAAACAGTATCCAGAACATATAAGATATTAAATAAACTTCTAAATCGTTCACCTAAACTAAAAATACAAGCTCGTTTTTTGGGGGATTTTAGTCCAGTCACTAAACTATATAAATCCATTCCAACACTATTTAAAATCGTTCACAATTTTATTTGTAGTCTGTGAATATGCAAATAAAAACGACATAACTTATATTGTAAAATATGTTTTGATATATATATATATATATTTACGGATACTTAAGCAAAACTAATCAAAGGACATTTACAATCATCGTCCTTTCTTTTGAACTCATAGACCAGAAAGCAACTGGACAATAAAACCTTGTTACTGCTATTGACTGACCAAGTAGTGTATTTTTCATAATCACTCGTGGACACAAAGTGAGGAGCGCGATTTTTCAGTGGTAATAAGCCACGAGAGGTCGACCCATGATATACACTGTGACACGCTGGCGCCACCCCTTAATCAAGTGAATGCTTGGTTTATGAGTTAATGTAAAAAAATGCGTGTAGAATATTTAATACGTGTACAAAGAAAGAAGCGTACAATAAGACATTCTAAAAATGAAATAAGCTATAATCCTTTTTGTTATTTTTTAAAAATAAATGTACTACAAATGAACAACATATGAAAGCAAAATTTAAAAAAAATCATAGAACTTAACGAATATAAAACAAACAACAAAACAGTAATGATTTCATAACCTTGCGGGAAATAGTTATTATTATTATGATAAAAATCATTTCCCGCGAACAAAAAAAAAAGAAAGAACGAAAACAAGAAACCGGCACGATTTTTAATGGCTATATTTAGGTAACAAATTCACCATACGGCTTTTTATCCTTAACCAAACACTGTCGTGCCAATTTCCCATTTTCTGCGATCTAAACAAGACATTGAAACACACATATATGTGCGCAATAACAATTGTCCCACTTCCAACAAAAAGTCTTTGTTTATTAAAACGTGGTGAAAACGTAATAATAACTTTATTTTAATGCATACATTTTGAGATTTTTATTATTTCAAATCTTATATAAAAATAAAATGACCTCGTAAGATTAGTTAACATCTTTTTATAATAATATTTTTGCTTGTCAAGGTTGCAAGTTGAGAACTACTTTGTTTTGGAGTATGTTACTAAGTGCGTACAAAGTTGCGCACTGTGGCTTTCGGGTGTCGCGACAGAAGGAAGTGAGAAAGTGTGGAAGACAGGTGCTTGGTTGACGAAGCTTGAGAACGTTGTATTACAAGTCACAGAGTATGTTATGTAAAGAAAACATCTGCCTTGTGGATGAACAGTTAAAGCCTCCCCAACAGAAATATTCAGTTCAGAATGTGTTGAAGAACTAGTTGCTGCGCTTAAATACAAACTCCAGCTCAAAGATCGTCCAAGCCAAGTTCTGAATGGGAAACAAAGGCGGTCTTCGCCGTATAATATACCCGTTGCGAACCGTGAATAGGCCTATCTCACGTGGCAGTAGAGCATCGCCTTTAAACTGTACAGAATTTTCATACGCTTACCAAACGTATCCCAAGTCGAAGATCAGGCATCCGTCGTGTGATTCGTCAAATCCATATGATCTTTTACGCGAACTATTGCGAAATGGTAATCTTATAAAGGAAGCCGTAAGCAGGTTAGCGTCTGAACGAAAAAAAAAGACGAACTTTTATGATTCAGAACCTGAAGAAGCATGATGTGGAAGTCCTTGTAGTCAGTCGTATTTAATTTATGAATCTTAACGAGACTGAAATTTATTTACAGGGTTTTTTACCCTAAAGTTAGTAATTAATATTTTAAAAACGAAAATGTATTGTGCTAAAAGTTACTTCGCCTGTACACAGTCTCATAATTCTTTTCGCATGTTGTGGCATGCATATGGTGTATTTTAAATGTAAGTAAATGCCATGGAATTGTGTTAATACTGCTCCAGTTAAGACTGTCTCGAAAAGAGACGCAAAAGTAATCTTTCTACGTTGTTTGACCACTGCCTAGTTCTTCGTTATAAGATGTGTATGAAAAAAAAAAAAAATCACATGGATATACTGTAAATAGTATGACGTAACTCGTTTGGTTAACAGTCTACACAGCAAATTGGTTTGTTTGTTTTGGAATTTCGCACAAAGCTACTCGAGGGCTATCTGCGCTAGCCGTCCCTAATTTAGCAGTGTAAGACTGGAGGGAAGACAGCTCGTCATCACCAACTCTTAGGCTACTCTTTTACCAACGAATAGTGGGATTGACCGTAACATTATAACGCCCCACGACTGAAAGGGCGAGCATGTTTAGCGCGACGGGGATGCGAACCCGCGACCCTAGATTAGGAGTCACACGCCTTACGCGCTTGGCCATGCCAGGCCCGGCAAATTGGAGAAAAATTACTGCTGTTATTTATGGTTGCTGCGGTTGGTGTTCTCGGCTGTAGGACATTTTCGTTTAAGAAAATATATGTATATCATGCAACATTGTATGAATGGGTATCATGGTAAATGGAGTTTCTTTCATTTTTGAGTTTGTGCCATAATGTTTTATTTATTTATTGTCATGATAGAAAAAGGCAACGTTGTAGATCTGTTGGCCTTAAATATCCAGGGACCATCAGTGTATCAACTGACAATTATTTAAAGAAACAATATGATACTTTTTTAAGAGGATGGTTGAAAGTATTTTCTAAAACATTTATCATGTCAGTTTAGTGCAACTGTAAAATGAGCTAAGTTATTGAAGTTCACTGCCTTCAGTATTTATAACTTAACAAGTATGTATTGAAAGTGTTTTCGTGTCAGGAATTTTATGGCAAGGTTTTGAATAAAGAAAATTATGAAATAAGTAAATAGTAGTCTTGTGTGTACGTGAGTATATTTACTAATCTCTACAAGTGATTATTAATTAGAAATATTTGAAATGGTTTTAATAATTAATAAAATTGACAATTAATAACATTATCAGTAAAATAATTTATTAATTTTATACCAGACGTCTATTCCTTAAAATTTATTAGAAGTTTATTAATGAATGATTGATAATACTATTTAATCATGCTCTACTAACATCGATTGCTTTTACTAAAAAATGGCGTAGTTGACATAGTGGTTTAATTTAGTAATCGTAAAATTTGGCAGTGTGAAATTTTAACAGTTTTAATACCATGTATTTTGTTTTAGTAAAATACTTCTACCTCGAGAAAACCAGGCTTACTTTACGGATCTGATGTAAACCTTATGTTATGGTGTAATTTTAATCTTATCTCGGGTAGGGTACGGGACAATAGTGTCAACTTCCTGGAATAATTCCCTTTCAACTGATCTGTAATGTAAACAATCATGGTCTACTTGCAAATGTATTTAGAGACCTAAAATCTTATGTTAAAGCAGCTTAAAATGGCAATATACTATGAAATCAATCTCCTGTACGTAAGGAACAATCGTTATTTACATGGGATGGGAAGAAGCAAGATTCCTGTGCATGTACATCAGGGTTGGGGCACATTTCAGCGCATAGTAAGAAAAGTAACTTCCGGCTATAAAAACAACAACAAACAAACTATATTGATCGCCATATCATGCATATCCGGACACTAAGTGGAATATTTCTCACAACGGGCAAGAATTTTAGTAAATGTGTCTGTTTTTAACTCGCTACAAAAAGAAGAAGAAAAAGGTATATTTCACAGCTCCTGATTTTTATAAGTACTTTTGTATCAAGTGATATGAATAAAGCAAAATAAAACCTAAAATGTTGATTATTAAACACGTTTTCAAGTACAAAACTCGGTTCTTGTTACTTGAATGTAGTTTAAGTTAAAAAGTAAAATGTACAAAAGAATATTAACCCTTCAACGTAGTCTATAAATATGTTACATTGGGTTTTGAAATATCACCCAGAAATGTTCTGGGCGCGTCAGAGACAAGATTAATTGTTGTTAGCAGTTGTTGTAACTATCAACCAGAATAAAAAGTAAATAATTTTTATCTGAAAAACAAACGTATAGGGTTGTTCGATTACGACCTTCAGCATTTATATTTATATTTTAAAATAGACTACTCTGAACTTTAACTAAATAAAAGTTAATACTTTGTATTATAATGATAACCTCAATGTTTTCAATCTGTAAAACTATTAATGTATTACTGGATTAAGAGTTCTCTAAGTGTGTCAGGTATTTACCAAATACATATTGTTTGTATGTGGTATTCTCAGTTACACTGACTTTCTTTACAGTAAATGGGTAGGGCCACAAAAGTGGAGATACGTCGAATATTTTACTATGAAATATGGATATCTTTGCCCTTGATTTCGGCTGAGTTCATTACAATTAAAATATGATACAGAAATACACAATCAAAATATTTGTCAATAACAATCAAAAATAGGCGAAAGCGTTGGCTGTGTTAGTCTGGAACTGGAGAAAGATCTCTCTCTCTTGTATGGGTATTTGGGTATTGATGTTTATCTACCCAGAAGGGTCAGGTTTCGTTAATCTCTTCCTGCTTCTTTGAAATTTTGGTTTTACAACTGTCAAGTGTATTTACATATGGTACACGAGGGCCAGAGTAACCCGCACTTACTCAGGCCCCTTCAGGGCAATGTCCATGCACAATCTACACATACACTTAGTGCAAATAAATCATTTCTCTTATAGTTCCATAAGTTATTTACACTTTCATTAGTTAGGTATTAACTATAAAACGTTTACATAAAAAACCTTTCAATGTTTAGTAATTAATCCCTAAAGTAATGTGGAGTTTATTTTATAGGTGGCTTTTTATTTATTTAGAAAATATATATTCACTGGGGAAGGTGCTTAGGTCTATTCTCATCGTGTAAGCAGTACCTGTCAAGTTCGCTTACTAGTTCATTTTTCTCCAATTTTTATCAAAATAGTTTATTGTACTATGTAGGAATCTATCTGCTATTGTTTCCATGTGTGCGTATTTATGCATGAATTCAGATGATGTTGTTCTGGGTACTTTATAAGCTGTGTATTTTGTATTGTTTGTAGTTTTGTTTGAAGTAGTTTTTTTGTTTACGTTTATCCATGCAGGGACTGCATAGTCAATGACGGGTCTAATGTATGTTTTATATATTTTTATGATGTTGTCTGCCGTAGCTCCACTGTTTTTGCCAGTTAGACTCCTAGCATAGTTTGTTCTTCGCCAAATTTTTGTTTTAATATTATTTATGTGGTTAACCCACGTTAGTTTTGAGTCTAATGTAAGTCCTAAAAATTTTGCGGATGTAGCAGTCTGGAGTAGTTCTCCATTCATGTAGATCTGTTGTTGTGCTTTTTAATGTTTGGTTAACTATACTACTAGTTGTGTTTTAGTTGTGTTTATTTTGATTCTATATTTTGACAATATTCACTTATTCTATTTAATTGTGGTTGTACGTTTGTGGCTGCTCTTGCTGGTGTTGGTGCACTTTTCCAGATTGCTACATCGTCTGCGAACTGTGAAGAGTATCCATTATTTGAATCTTTTAGAGGCATATTATTCACGTACATGATGAATAGGATAGGACTAACTACCCCTCCTTGAGGGATACCAACCTCCGGAGTGAAACTCTCAGAGAAGGTCCTTTCAACATTTATTCTACATGATCTGTTTTCCAGAAAGTTTGACAGTCGCGGTAGTCCCATTTCTTGCATTCGAAACCGGAGACTATGCCATACAGTGTCGATTGCCTTCTCAATATCGAGAAAGCAAGCGACAGTGCATTCTGTTTATTAAAACTAGCAACAATTGCTTCGGTTAATCTGACTAAGTGGTCTGTTGTTTGTCTGAATTTTCCTAAACCATTTTGTTCTTTTGGTAATTTTGATGTTGTCTCCAGGAATGTGGAGAATCTGTTACTGATTATTCTCTCTAGAATTTTGCCTACACAGTTGGTCAGGCTGGTCGGACGGTAGCTATTTGGGTTATTAGCTGGCTTTCCTTCTTTATGGAACATTAATACATTTGCATGCTTCTAAGAAGCTGGGACATAACCAGATTAAAATGATAGATTAAAAATTGCTGTGAGATGTTCAAATAATTTTGGAGTGCCTTTTTAAAGAAGAATAGCTTGTATACCATCTTCTGGTGATTTATTTTGATGTTTGTTATTGCTTCTATGAGTTCTTGTGCTGAAATTGTGTTTGTGTAGTCGTTTGTGTTGTTGATTTGACAGCTCACTGTATTCATTATAAAGTTATTTGCTTTGTTATAGAAGTATGTGTTCATGTCTGGGTCGTTGTGTGTTTTAAGTTGTTGTTTGAATATTTCGGCTTTTTCTTTATTTGTATATGCTGTGGTATTATTGTGTTTAGTGGTGGGTATTTTCTTGTTGTTGTGTTTCTATTTGTTTGTCTTTTTAGGTGTGTCCAAAATTATTTCGGATCTGTTGTTTTTTTTATTAAGTTTGGTGCAGAAAGCGTAAGATTGTTTGTTTTAAATTTCGCCCAAAGCTACACGAGGGCTATCTGCGCGTAGCGTAAGAAAACCTTTATTAGTTCTCTCTCAACAGTTCTCATGTGTAAAAGAAAAACAAAAAGATAAAACGGACATTCATTACGATAAATTAGAAAACGGATCTAACTATAACCTGTAATATACAAAATATGTGAAGGTATCAATAATAGGAGAGAGCTTGGCCTCTAAATATCAAAATAAACTTAATATAAAGTCAGGCTGGTCATGGCCCAAATCTCAATCACGTGTCTACAGATCAGTCAGCTGTAAGTTCTCTGACTACAATGTCAAAATCTGGAGTTTGATTCCATGTGATGGACAGAGTAGATAAACAATTGTGTCGCTTTGCTCTGAAAAAAGGAAAACGATAACAAAATCACACCACTCATTTGAGCAAAGTGTGGAAAAACCCTAATCATGAGTTGATGACTCATCTTTCCTGCAAGAAACGTGTTTAATGACAAGTGACAGTGATTATGGCTCCATATATAATTATACAGAGAAGTTGAATTAATTATATAAGGAAATTTTCACTTTGAAACTGATCTGAAAAGGTAGCTATGCTTACTTCAGACATTTTCAAAATAGTTTACAAATCAATTAATGGGGCTGCAAGAAACAGTCTTGTACCACAAACAGAAAATAGAAGTATTCTCTCTTAGAATAGAAAGTAAAATATAGCTTGCTATCAAACTGTGCTTTTTACATATTACTTAACCTTCGAGTACAATATTCCAATTATTTACATAACTCTTTCAAGCAATATCTTGAAATGATGTAAATGCTGTTACCACCGTTTCTCTTGTTGGCCCGGTTCTGTTTGATTATCTCATAAAAGCAATAACACAATTCAAATAAACTTAACAATAACAAAAACGTTTTATTTCGTCAAGTTCTGTACTTAGTGACCATCATTCATGGATGATTCTAATTTTACAGATAAGTTAGTATAAGTGGGGTCATACTATTTAAAACGGTTGGATTCTCTGAAATAACATATCTGGCTGTTGGAGCTAGGAGAAAGCACACCAAGAAAACAGTAAAGACTGTGTTTATATCACATTTACCGGTCAAGCCAAAGTCATAGTGCGACGCCCCATAATCTTGAATTACCTAAGTAAATGATAAATTTTATAATACACGCCAAAAATAGACTAATCCTGACTCATACTAACTTGTACAAGCTTGTGCTTCCATTTTTAGTTAAGTGTAATTAGGAGAGAATAAGCCGTAAACGTCGCCGGGCAAGTGTAAATTGTATGGAATAGCCACTGTTGTAGGTAATTTTATCCTTAAGCAAGAATTATAATAAATTTTTGACTAATTATGTTCTGTTTATATTGACGTTGATTAAGTACAGAACAGCTACATAAATAACTTTGATAAATTTATTTTGAAATATGCCTGAATTAAGACACATTATTTTATTTTTATGTAAGGATAACAACCAGATGGTTTATCAGCTCCTACGTTCATCTTTCTTTTCTTATGTCGACTCGTAATCTGAGGGTCGCGGGTTCGTATGAAACTAGGACTATAGCAAGAATGATGAAATTAATACTTTCAGTTTAAACCGTCGCACCAAACATGCTCGCCCTTTCAGCTGTGGTGGCGTTATAATGTTACGGTCAATCCCACTATTCATTGGCAGCCCAAGCGTTGGCGGTGGGTGGTGATGACTACCTGCCTTCCCTCTAGTCTTACACTGCTAATTTAGGGACAGCTAGCGCAGATAGCCCTTGAGTAGCTTTGCGCGAAATTCAAAAACATACAAACAAACCGTAGATCCCCTCCTTAAATGACATGCAAAATGCTATGATCCTTAAAAGGGACAAATATAGGAAAACTTTATTAGCATAGAGACAAATAAACAAAGCGAAACTTAAAAACAAAACGTAATAAAAACAACATGATATAAAATTCATTATAATTCAAGATATGTAAGTTTGAAATGATTTATAATTTTACACAAGTTAGTAATTGAAACCGAAATCGACAGTGCAACGAAATACAATTAGAAGAAAGTGAAACTTAATAAACTTAAAACGAAAATAAAATTAAGCATAAATAAAATAACACGAATTAACTCGCAATGGAAATAGTTATAAGAAATAAAACACAAAATAGTCACAGTGGAAAAAGATAGAACTCAAAACTAAAATGTAACATAAACTTAAATGTGCTGTAGGTGTTGTGTTTTCACTTGTACTAATTAATTCTTACAGGTAAGAACAGCAGCATAAAAATGTCATCCATAATTAAATCTTACTTTTGCAATTATTGAGTTAAAAGGGGAGTTAACAAAAAATATTACCTTTATTAAAGTGAAAACAGTCAAAGTTAATCAGTAAATGAAACATACAGAGCAGAACCTTTATCCAAACTTATCAATGTTGGAATAAAACATACATCAATTCTCAAAGAAGTATGAATTACACTGAGAGGGTGTAACGATTACAGAAAATGCAATAATGTTAGCTCTTTCAAAGTTTGTGCATTATTCACCTTATTGGTCATTACACTAACTCTATTAGTGACAAAGACGGAAAGAATGTATCTTTGGAGTGTCAAGAAAACCTGTGACATGGTTGAAGTGCTATAGAAACTACACAGTATGTTGATTTATACAGTTAAACAACAATCTATATCGCTGAAAATCTTTATGAAATCACCTGTATTTGTTTTCGGTACAAAATACACATTAGATTACATGCGCTCTGTCCACTGTGGGGAATTGATGCCATGGAATTTAGCTTTATAATTCTGTAAACCTACCATTGATCCACTGGGGAACATAACGCCTATACCTAATTATATGCTCAAAATATAAGAATATATAAGTGAGAATTTTGTTAAGAAGTGACAGCGAAAAATATTTATTATAAATATTCTTTTATCTGTAGTGGAACTACTAGAGATTACACAAAGGGTTGAGCAAGTTATATTAAACTTATTTTTAATAAGCTAATCATCATATCATGTGACAACCCAATAAATATAGTCACGGTTGTATGGCAGGTATCGAAAGTACATTTTAACGTTGTTTGGCAGTATACGACCAGTACTGATTGCTTTTGAGAATATTGTGTAACAGCTCCTTCCAATGCAAAATACTGATTAGAAATTAGAAATTCAAATTAGAAAGAAGTGTTCAGATTGAGAATTTAGAATTTCCAAGATAGGGATATCTATTGTTTTTAATGACATAGGAAAACAAAAGAATATGGGACAACGTAGTGCTCCAAGACTATCCAGAAAGAGAATTACAACAATCCATACACCAACCCAGGTAAGCAAAGTGTGATGTCTTGGAATAAGTGGGAATCTATAAATACAAAAATCAGCGATAAGAGCCATCCACATACCAGGACAACAGTATGCAACATAATTAAGAAGCATAGTGGTCTGAAAATGAGAGTAAAAAGGTATGGGCTCACTGAGACAAGGTTTCCAGTCATACCTCCCATTCAATCATCACATACATCAGATATCTGGATAAGAACTATTGTTCATGATATTTCATATAAATAAGGCCTCTAAATGAGGCCTTCATCATGTATTTCTTTCGCTTTTCCAAAGAGCGCTGATGAACTTTGAATTCAGTAAAAATTATTCTGCTACAGCACAGAGTAGCGAATCATAGAATAGATTGGAACTCTACGCCATCTTTTCTTCATTTAAAGTCCCCCGCTAGTACAGCGGTATGTCTCCGGATTTACAATGCTAAAAGCAGGGGTTCGATTCCCCTAGGTGGGCTGAGCAGATAGCCCTATGTGGCTTTGCTATAAGAAAAACACACAAAACACACTCTTCATTTAAAAATAAGTTTGGGTGAGGAAAAGAAATTTATGAATAAATAACGAGGCAATCCCTATAATAATAGACGTATGATTAATTTTGCTGGTGTTCCATAATGTTATCCAGGCACCTAATGTGTTTTAAGTTATTTATGGTGAGTAAAAAAATTACAGATCAAATAAATTAACTGTTGTTTATATTAAAGTGTCAAGATCCACTTCTGCCATATTTCAAAATGGCATACAGAGTCGGTCGATGTGGCTGACCTTGTTACCACAAAGTAATCATCAATATTTCCATACTATAACTTTTAAACAAGTTTTTTACTAAGGTTCTGTCCGTGAATATGTGAGGCCAGAATGTTGGCTGCTTCGAGTGCAAAGAGATTTTGACTATAAGATGAAAAAGACTTTAAATAAAGTTCTAATTTCATTTATGTAACCTGTAAAACTTTCTAAGTAAATATGAAACGTTTCTTTTCAGTAAAACTTTATATTTTATTTGCAATTTTCTCTATCTTAGCTTTCAACACCTCAGTAGATCTGATAGACCTTTTAACCACCATAAAAACACGAAATAGATCTAAATTACTCTTTTTATTTCTGAAATAACTGAACATTGTAACAACAGACTGCAACTGTTTATCTCTAAAGTAACAATATATATATAAAATATATATACAATATATTTTATATATATAAAATAACACGAATTAACTCGCAATGGAAATAGTTATAAGAAATAAAACACAAAATAGTCACAGTGGAAAAAGATAGAACTCAAAACTAAAATGTAACATAAACTTAAATGTGCTGTAGGTGTTGTGTTTTCACTTGTACTAATTAATTCTTACAGGTAAGAACAGCAGCATAAAAATGTCATCCATAATTAAATCTTACTTTTGCAATTATTGAGTTAAAAGGTAGTTAACAAAAAATATTACCTTTATTAAAGTGAAAACAGTCAAAGTTAATCAGTAGTTTATTTAGTTACTTTTATTGCGATAAGTAGAAAATATATAGGAAAACAACAATATACTATTTAACTTTTACTAATTGTTTTTTGCTGTTAGTTGTTAATGTTATTTAAGCTTAATTTTTATAATGATTGTACAAGTACACTAAATACTTTTATTTGCTTAAATAATTAACTTAATGACATAGATTAATAGCATGCACAATGCAAACAATGTTCTATAGCTATTGTGATTTAACTGGCTTTATAACTAAGAGAAATTGGCTTAAAATAATTTCACTAGCTACTTACCTTGACAAAACTAACAGTGGTCAGTACCGAAAGCAATGAGGCATTAGGTGTAATTCAGTAGATTAAAATTTTTCCTTTCCTTTCAGTGACATAATAAAAACGACAGAGTGTATTATTGACAATTTGTAAGAGGATGTGACAGGTAGGCGTGGCAAGTTAGTCTGCTTTTCTAGTTTATTATACCATAAATAAGTAAGGTTGAAGGTTATAAGATTAGTCTTTGCTTTAGTAAATCGAGCAACGTATGTTAAATTAGTTCCTGTAATTCAGAGAGAAGTGGTAAACAAATTAGAAAAGATGGGAAGACCTAAAGAACAAATGTCACAGTTCTCATACTAGGAATGATTGAGAATTTATGTAAACATTCCTTTAAAAAACTAATAATTTATTATTTATGTTTTGATATCACATTTATTCATTTACATTGATAATAAAGAGTTTAATTAAGTTGTGAATGTAACTTTTCAAAGATCGTGACGCGTCCAGTTTGACTTTCTCGTACGAATGACATTTTTGTTTTGTGATGCATATATACAACATACAAAAGATAACCAAAGAACATATTTACACTAAAGTATGCTTTACTACCACAAAGATTATTCTACGAACCATTTAATGGCATAGTTGTAGACAATAAATTACATTCTACAATGAAAATTAGACACTTTTATAGTTCTGGAACCAGTAATATGTTGACACATGGTATTGTTAATGAGGTATCATTAAATGATAATAAAGCAATAAAAAATACACTATCCTTTGTGAAGAGTGGATCTTAACGTAAAAGTCATATACCAAATGAGGTAACTGTGAACTAATAAACCGCTTTTAAAAAGGGGAGAAACCTCATGTCAGAATTGGAGTCATTTGTATCATACTCCATCAGCAGTACTACTAATTGAAATACGATACACCTGATGATACCCTAGTGCAATGAAACTGATAGAAATGATCAAAGCTGTTCTTTACTCTTGGTGTATCTTCAAACAAATCAGACTGTATAAGTCCTATACATTAAATATTGAACTCTAGGTTAACGTATAATAGTTATGACAGATGTTTTGTGTTCTCAGAACTGACTGCTGTACCACTTAATTTAAATCCAAGCTTTCATTATGTACGATATTTTTGTTCCTTGTCCCGCATAACTTACTAGAACACAAGTAATTTTGTACCCGACTCGTATTAGGTGAAATACGTAAAGGAAAATACACCATTCCAATTGTAATAGAACATATATGAGTCATCATGAGAGCATCCAATGTTCTCTATAAATTAATATTAATTATTTTGTTTATTATTTTCAATAAACGTGTTTGACTGAGAAGCATTGTTTTTCACATAATTTAGAAATATGTTTTTCATTTAATTTTGTGAATATGGAAAAACAAAATATTTGGCTCAATGGTAAATCTAATATGTTGGTATTTCTGTATTGTTAGATAAAGTGATACAATTAAGTTATATTTGTGTATCACCACTGTTAAGGTATTAAATCACAGTCTAATATTTTTTGAAGCCAATACTCTTTTTGTTAACAGTATCAACATTCTGGTGCTGTTAACGTATGATTCACGTATGTGAAAATATGCTGTGTATCTTTCTGTATCTGTGAAAACATTACTTCACTCTTAATATGACTTCTTCAGCATCCAGAATAAATAGACAATTTTGATGAAAATAAGTCAACATTAGTTCTTTAACCAAAACATACTTTATTAATTGAAAAGTTTCCTCGCGTTCATAGTTCCATTCAAAGCACATACTCATTTTTAAACAATGCATTCATGAATTTTGCTATCTTAGAGAAATTTTTAATAAACCATCATTAGAATGAAGAAAAACATAAAATGCTTTAGACTTTTCATTTTGTCTATTTACCACTTTAGCTTTACAGAACCAGAAAATACTACATTTGTACCTATTATGTCAATGAGGAATTCCATTTTCATTTGTTATGAAGCATATTTTCCTCATTTTAATTTCAAATTTATGATATGTTAAAATACCACTCTTAGGTCAGAAGCAACAGTCTGCAATATGTAACTGAAAACTAAACTTTTATCCACATAAATAAGACATTATTGCAATATCACTGTAAGCTTCATCAGCCTTTCGAAGGTGGCAAAGCATCACACAAACTGCACGTTATGATGTATAAGTTGCACAATCCTTCTAAGTTTTACTTTCCAATACTCAAGTTTAGCATAAAAAACAATGGGTGCCATCAAACACTTTCAGACATTCGTATAATTATAGCAAAGAAAAGGCATTAAGATGTGTTACTGCATTCGTCTACCTCAAATTCATACACAACCCCCACATATCCATCTTGTTCACAATAGCTACTGGACATGATTGAACGTTCCTATATGATATATTATTCTATCCTTTAGCAACATCCACTGAATGTCAGCACTGATACACTGCTGGCCAAAATTTTAAGGACAATGAACATAACGAAAAAAAATATGCATTTTGCGTTGTTGGACTCAACCAATTATTTGAGTAGAGCTCTGAAAGATAAAAATAAGAAAAGCGAAAATAAAAATAAAAAACTTTTTAGCATTTAATAGGGAAAATGTGAACACTATGAAATTAGCCTAAATACTAGTTGGTCAAAAGTTTAAGACCATAGTGAAATGAAGCATTAATCGGTAAACGCGTAACAAAATTTAGTCATTTGTGTTCAAGCATTAGCGTTGTCAACATCTCCCACTGACATCTCCTGTGTTACTTTGGGTAAAAACATGGCAAAGGCTAAAAAGTTGACAGAGTTTGAACGTGGCAGAATTGTCGAGCTGCAAAAGCAAGATCTCTCTCAACGTGCCATCGCTGGTAAGATTGGGCGTAGTAAAATTGCTGTTGCAAATATCTTGAAAGACCCTGAGGGATACGGAACGAGAATTTCAAGTGGTCGGCCCAAGAAAATTTCGCCGGCTTTGAGCAGGAGGATTAAGGCCCTTACGGACGCAGAATGCAGCTCAAGAACAATAAGACGGCATCTCTGAGAGAAAGACTTTAAAAACCGTAAACCTCTTCAAAGGTCATGCCTCCTATCACATCACGAAACAGCTCGGTTAAGCTTTGCTGAGAAGCACCAAACATGGGACGTAGAAAAGTGGAAGAAGGTTTTGTTTTCTGATGAGAAACATTTAACCTGGATGGTCCAGATGTCTTCCAACGTTACTGGTACGATAAGGATATCCCACCGGAGACATTTCCTACACGACACAGTGGAGGAGGTTCCATCATGATCTGGAGTGCCTTCTCCTTCCATAGAACAATGGAGCTTCAGGCTATACAAGGGCGTCAAACAGCAGCTGGCTACATTGGCATGTTGAAGAGAGCGTCCTCATTGACTGAAGGCCCTCGCTTGTGTGGAAATTACTGGATCTTTCAGCAGGACAACGCTGCAATCCACAATGCCCGCTGAACAAAGGACTTTTTCATGGCGAACAACGTGATTCTTTTGGACCATCCATCATGTTTACCCGAACTGAACCCCATTGAAAATGTGTTGGGGTGGATGGCAAGGGAAGTATATAGAAATGGACGTCAGTTCCAAACAGTGCATGATCTTCGTGAAGCCATCTTCACCACTTGGAATAACATTCTAGCCAGCCTTCTGCAAACGCTTATATAGACCATGCCAAAGGGAATGTTTGAAGTTATTTGTAATGACGGCTGTTCAACTCACTACTGAGACCTCTTGTTGGGCATTTACTACCCTGTTTAGGACTTCTTTTTGGTATGGTCTTAAACTTTTGACCAGCTAGTATTTAGACTAATTTCATAGTGTTCACATTTTCCCTATTAAACGCTAATTTTTTTTTTTATTTTACCTTTCCTTATTTTCATCTTTCGAAGCTTTTCTCAAATAAGTGGTTGAGTTTAACAACGCAATACGCATATCTTTTATGTTCATTGGCCTTAAGATTTTGGCCAACAGTGTATAACTTTTGGCAGGGTAGGAGTTATCTTAAGTTTAGACAACTTTATTTTTTTAACATAGTGGTTGGCCTTTGGAATGAATATAGTACAGGCAGTAAATCTGAGTTGAAGAGAAAGTTTGATAAGTATATGAATTTTAATAGTTGGCTTTATGATTTCTTAAAATTTATTAATTAATAGTTTTAGTTTAGTTTAGAGGATGGGTCAGCTGAGGTAGTTCAGTGAGTTTCTTATTGTCCCAAATAGTATGTTATCTTATTGTAAAGTCAACTTGGTCTCAAAGTGTAATTTTTCATGATCATAATTTTCAAGTTGAACAGCAATTAGAGTCAAATGTGCAAAAAAAAATATTGTCTTAGTGTAATACAGATAACGGATATCTGCATCTTGAGAATTATAAATTCGTGTTTTGGAGAAACATTTTATGATAAAAGAATATGAATATTTTTCATTGTAAAGGGCTGTTACATACTCTTCTCAAAATTGACCATTTTCCCATAGTATTAAACTATCTACAGGCGCCAAACAACTCCAGAATGTAACTTTGACACATACCGTCTCACCGAAACCTTATACAAGCTGTGGATATCATCTAATTTGTTGATTTACATGTTCAAAATTGTTTTAATATAATCTCATCAACTCTTTGTATTTCTTCACCTTTTTTTAAAACCTACGTTTATTTATTTCTCGGACAAAAATCGAGTTTCTAGCTTAATAATTAAAATTTAGATACAATAAATAAAAATGTTTTTCAGATGAGTAATTGTTGAAATATCTACTGTAGTGTTACTTCGCAGTTTAGCTTGTTGTTATTGTTTTGAATTAAACACAAAGCTTCACCATGGGTTATCCGTGCTCTGCCCACCACGGCTGCTGGAAGCCGGTTTTTAGTGTTCTAAATCTGCAGACATATCGTTGAGCCACTGGAGGGGTGGAGTTTAGTATAAAAAAACCCTGGAAAAACTATTTTATTACACTTTCATATATGATGTACTCGCATTCCTCGTATAAGAGCAAACCTATTTTTTTTACTCACTCTTTTTTAAATATTTCATTTTCTTTTCTTATTTGTTTGTGTTTGAATTTCGCACAAAGCTACTCGAGGGCCATAGGTGCTAGTCGTCTCTAATTTAGCAGTATAAGACTAGATGGAAGGCAGCTAGTCATCACCACTCACCGCCAACTCTTGGGCTACTCTTTTACCAACGAATAGTGGGATTGACCGTCACATTATAACGCCACCACGGCTGAAAGGGCGAGCATGTTTGGTGCGACCGGGATTCGAACCCGCGACCTTCAGATTACGAGTCGAACGCCTTAACCCACCTGGCCATGCCGGGCATTCTTTTCTTGAATTCTATTCAAATGCTGCTGTGTTTATGGATCTAGTGTATCACACACAGCTCAGTCGTCTGAACTTGTCGTTACGTCATCATTCGATTGTTAGGCCTTGCAATAATTAATTTAAAGCATTGCAAATTTTTTAAAGGTTGAAACTACATCTCAGTGTGGGAAAGCTTTGTCAATGTGAGTCTCATCAGCAGCCTTTGATTTCAGTAGTTTTTCTGAAAAATAGTTATCTCGGCAATTGGTCAGTAGCTATTATGTTATGAAGATTACAGTTCACTGTTTAAGTTTAATTTCATAAAGGCTTAATGATATTTCGTTTGTTTAATTTTTTTTTAATTTCGTTCAAAGCTACGCAAGAACTGTTTGCGCTAACCGTCCCTAATTTAGCAGTATAAGAGTGGAGGG
The DNA here is from genome assembly GCF_004210375.1 of Tachypleus tridentatus. Taxonomy (NCBI): domain Eukaryota; kingdom Metazoa; phylum Arthropoda; class Merostomata; order Xiphosura; family Limulidae; genus Tachypleus; species Tachypleus tridentatus. The sequence goes on from NC_134825.1 coordinate 53,855,964, forward strand.
AAGACAGCTAGTCATCACCACCCACCGCCAACTCTTGGGCTACTCTTTTACCAACGAATAGTGGGATTGCCCGTCACATTATAATGCCCCACGGCTGAAATGACGAGTATGTTTGGTGCGACGGGGATTCGAACCTGCAACCATCAGAATACGAGTTGAGCGTCTTAACCACTGCTCATGCAGGGCCTGATATTTTATTAAACAACTTTTGCCGTTTTTTTTTTTTTTATTTTACATCCATGTAACTCAAGTGAATGGTTTGTATCTCAAGTCATATGTATGCAAAACTCCAGATTGTTAATTTCTGCATTTTTTTAGGCCCGGCATGGCCAGGTTGGTTAAAGCGTTCGACTCGTAATCTGAGTATCTCGGGTTCGAATCCCGGTCCCCGTGGGGGCGATTTAACGTGACGGTCAATCAACTATTCGTTGGTAAAAGAGTAGCCCAAGACTTGACGATGGGTGGTGATGACTAACTGCCTTCCCTCTAGTCTTACTCTGCTAAATTAGGGACGTCTAGCGCAGATAGCCCTGGTGTAGCTTTGCGCGAAATTCGAAACAAACCAAACATATATTTATTTCATACGAAATAACAACTCTGGTCATCTATCGAGTATATAACAAAACTTTTTATTGACAGGAAAGGTCAATCAAAAATGATAAGAGAAAAGACCTCTTGGCGGTTCAGCAATAAGTCATTGTAATACACTATTAAATTAGGGATGGCTAGGGCAGATAGCCCTCGTGTAGCTTTGCGCAAAATTCAAAAGTCAAACCAATGTATTAATATTTCAATACCAATTTTTATGAAAATTTCAACGAATTTTTCCAAACATTGCTTGAAATTGACCAGTATTTGCCACTACGCGATACAGGCACTTCTATATTCCAAAAAAAAAAAAAAAAAAATGCATAGCAGCACTTCTTACCATAGCTTCCCCTTCCTTTAACAAGTACCAACGCTGTTTCCCAATTTTTGTGGTTAGTATCATTAATGACTGAGCCTCCATGGACGTTATTTCTGCAGTAACAGAGGATTCAAGGACTCAGTTGACCAGTGAGTAAATAATAAAAACATTGTTGTTTTTTCCTTATGGAATGAAAGATTAGTCCGAAGCTTTGGATTGCAATCAACACGATAAAATGATTTATTTCTTACACCGCTAATAAATCAGACTCTTGTGTGAAACTTAGATAAAGCTCAAAACGTAATGTGCAAAACATTTGGCAAGTCAGTCTGGACTTTCGTTATTTCACTGTGTCACCTATCTGTATACTTCATAGACTGCTCTACTGACAACCGATTTCTTATGCTGGACGGAAAATGAACTTCTTTGAATACTGGACAGAAATTTACTGCCCTCTCCAGTGATGAGCAAATACTTTACTGGCTAACAAATCTATAGAGCAGATACTACAAAGCGTAACGTTTTGTAATCACACCAATCAGAGACCGGATGAAGACTAATAATATAATCTACATTCCCGAATGATTGTCATACCAACAACGGAAAAGGTCATCTTTCAGGTCGCTAAGGCAAACAAACCTACGAAAAAACAGAAAAAAGTCGAAATAGGTCATCACGTTAAAGATGTGACACCCGTACTATACCAATGGTTAGTGGTCAAGAACAAACTGAAAAGTTAAATAAGTATTACGTTGTAGATATACCTAAATTTATACAAGGGTAGACTTAATAGTAAGAATGTCATAGAACGTTAATTATAAATTGTTAACCTTTTTTTTACGTTGATATTTCAATGTCATATCAAAGCACCAGAAGAGAACTCTTTTCTTTTTGTAACAGATTATTCATGAATTCACATAAAAGAAATGTTTACTCGTTTGAAGTTACGATCACTCAGATACGACGGAAGTCTTAAACGCATGCGTGCCTAAAAGCTATATATCAACCTGTTATCAAGTATGCGTGAAAAAAGTTAAAACAAAAGAAGTTGTGAAACAAGTTTACATCGAATTACATTTGCATTCATATAGTTGTAGGATTGGTTTCCAAGTGATACTAGGACTAGGTCAACAACCTACCTCACGAAATAAAATTTGTCAGTTTTAAGGAAAAGTAACCCGGATGCAGGGTAACCTTCTCATATGTGCTGTCTTTATTTTAGGTTATTTACTTTCGAAACTGCAGAGTACATTTTCAGTCTTACACTTTATTATTATATTTAACAACTGAAAAATCACGCAAACATATGAGGTAACAATAAAACGAGATTATTACATTGGAAGTTGATTTCTTAATACAAGTGAGTTTTTACAATTTAATTGTTAACGCTTCTAAGACAAACCATCATACGTTTTTTTTTCAACAAATCCGTAAGTCATGCATGAGCCGGTCTCGAAACAATATATATAACATCATATACTGATAAATTAGAAATGAATTAAATAGATCGTTTATGGTGAGCTTAAAACGACAAAATTTTATATATCAATATTACATGTGTGGGCGTAGATAGGTAGCCAGACAAGTCGATGAATAAGTGGATAGACAGTGTGGGAAGAATAGTCAGGTGATACGTATGGTAACCAGACACTTGGTCCAGCATGACCAAATGTTAAGGCACTCGAATCGTGATCTAAGAGTCGAGGGTTAGAATCCCTGTCACACCAAATATGCTCACCCTTTCAGCCATGGGGGCGTTATTAAGTGACGGTAAATTCCCCTATTCGTTGGTAAAAGAGTAGCCCAAGAGTTGGCGGTGGGTGATGATGACTAGCTGCCTTCCCTCTAGTCTTACACTGCTAAATCAGGGACGGCTAGCGCAGATAGCCCTCGTGTGGCTTTGCTCAAAATTCAAAACAAACCAAACTAGAAACTTATTTAGCTGAATAATTATTTTATAATAACGTATTTAAATGAATAGCTTAAAAATATGTCTCATACAATACTTTTCTTTATTGTTTTGTAACGATATGCAAGTAAGTCTCTGTTTTTATGTATGCCAATACAAAAGTTATTAAGTATCCAGTTTTTGATATAATGCTCAAAATGTGTTTAAAGTCCGTTTTTTTGTATGTGAAATTAGATTGTAAAAAACGATGAATAACCACATCACCAAAGGAAGATCCTAATGTTGTTACCTTCTAGAAAAATATTGAAGTGGTCATTATACGAAACGTTAAACGTATTGTTATTGATTGGATTATACTATGTAGCTATTACAAAACATTAAATCCGAAAAAAAAAAACACCTTTCCTATGCAACCACGAAAAGAAAGAGAAAATTAACAACCACTACGTTATACTACAAAGTTAATAAAACTGAATTTCCTTTCTGATATTGGATTTAATTCAACGAGTACAAGAAAAATATTTATCACTAAATAAAAACAACAACTATTTAGGGCTGTCTACTGAACTTGAAATAAAACATGAACCAAACAAGATGGTGATAGAAGTGAGCAAGTCACTTAATTGGCTGATGATCATATAGCACACTAAGCTCTCTCAACTTTACATGAAAAATGAAATCCCTACATTAGTGGTTTCCCCCATGACCTTTGTTTATTGAAAATTTGGTGTTTGAACAGAATCTCAGCTTTCATAATTATGCCCTTCTTTTAGTTACATTTAGAACACTACTTCTATTTCACAATAGAAGATCATTTTACAATAAGAAATTATATTTCTATTTGTTTTGCCTACGAGAAAACCAGTAATGTATGGATTTTATTCTCCATGTAAAGTCGATTGGGTGTACTCTGCTATGTGATAATTAGCCAATCAAGTGACACGTCCACTTCCGTCTATATCTTGTTTGGTTCATTTTTTCAAGTTCAGTAGCCAGACTTACACAAATGTTTTATTTAATATTAATTTTTCCTCTCTATACTTGTTTATTTACTTTTCTTGTAAGGTGGTGTACGTAGATTACTAGGTTATAAAGTGTGTTTTGCTCTAAAGCTTCATCAATTTTGCATAGGATAATGATGAAATAGGCAGTCAAACATCGTGAAGACTGTTTTGCTCTATCAAATAATGATAACATTATAGTTACTGCTAAAAATAGAAAGACGCTAGGCCTGTTGAAGAAAGACGGTAAAAAATATAAATAATGAATCTCAATTTTGGCTGTTCTTCGGTATTTGATTTTGTGACGCTCTGGATAACTGAAAAGCGGCACATACGCCTGATATAGAACGACTGTTCCAGGTAGCTCTTCATATCTAGCTTTTTGTGACTAATAGAGAAGAAAATCCAGATGATTTTTGTATTGTTTGATACAGGCGTACGTAACATCTTTACATACAGAGTGCTAGAGCACTCTCTGATAGTGGACAATGAATAATTTCGTCAACAGATCAATATCTGTTCCTTGTTAGTAGAATCATCTGTCGGGTGTTTCCATGATAGGTAGCGTGTGATACATTTAAACTCATAGACTACGATAAAATATTAATTTTTTGAATGTCAAAAACAAAATGTGTAAGATAATTATTCCATTTTGTAGTTTTTTCAATTCAATACGCGGGGTAAAACATTTCGAAATAGCTGATGGCGGTAAGAAACTAAGATTGTAACACGATACCTGCATTTTGCCTAAAGTTATAATGAAGTTCACGAACTATTGAGGAATTATCTCAACCTTTCGCGTTTAATGAGAAATACGTTGATTTAGTTAGTAATATTTAGCATTTGGTAGCTCATATTTTTCCTCACTGTTGATGTAAATTTATTTTAATCGTTATGACTTCCCTCAGGAAATTAAACCCGTTTTCTTACTAAATAGCCCGTGATCACCATTAGGGAGTTGAACATCTTTTAAACACGTCGTTTTTCTTATTATTATTTAGATTTAAACTGAAGACAAACAGCTAAATTTTTTTCACTTTATTATTCTTTTAAATTTTCGTTTATTACAATTTACATCCGTGTGAGGGCGATGAACGTGTTGTGTTTTTTTTTTTCTTATAGTAAAGTCACATCGGGCTATCTGTTAAGTCCATCGAGGGGGCGATGAATGTTACCAACTTTGTTTGTTTTGTTTGTTTTTGAACTTCGCGCAAAGCTACTCGAGGGCTATCTGTGCAAGCCGTCCCTAATTTAGCAGTGTAAGACTAGAGAGAAGGCAGCTAGTCATCACCACCCACCGCCAACACTTGAGCTACTCTTTTACCAACGAATAGTGGGATTGACCGTCACATTATAACGCCACCACGGCTGAAAGGGCAAGCATGTTTGGCACGACGGGGATGCAAACCCGCCACCCTCAGATTACGAGTCGCACGCCTTAACACTTGGCCAATGTTACCAAGAACTACGAACAAGACTCGTAAAAGGTTTGGGGCAACTCATATAAATACAAAATACAAAAAACGTAACAAATAAGTAACCAATAAAACAACTGATTCTTAACTAATGTTTACTGTAAGTATGACTGACAATTTTAAATTTTTATGAAGCGCGAGTGTGTGTATGTGTTTTTTATCGGGTTATCTGCTGAGTTCACCGAAGGGAATCGAACCCACTGATTTTAGTGTTGTAAATCCGTAGACTTGTTGCTGTGCCAGCGGGGGACTTTTATGAGGCACTCACTCCCAGAAATATTTTTTAACGATTCACAATAATTCACTTTTTCCTCAAAATGTATGTATATTTATACAGGTTTCACATTATATACAAATAAATCCACACGCTCTTTTGAGAAGTAATAAAAGTAAGAAAAAAACTGATAAGCTTTAAATAAATTTTTACGTTGTGCTATTCAAATGAAAAAACAACAACACCCAAACTTGTTTAGAATGCAGAAACAGAAAGATCGCACCATGAAAATACAAGAGTATCTGTTGTTGCACGAAATTAAGAACTGATCTTATTTTAAAATCCTTCTAGACATCGGTTAGAAGTTTTTATAAACCACATCTGTTTAAAGCAAAGATCGGGGATATGCGGCTTTTTTAACTATCTAGTTAGCTGTTCTGTTATTGAAATAGGGGTTACATACGTTGCAGCTTTAGGTGTCTTGTGTTTTTAGTGAATTTGAAAGAAAAAAAGGCTCTTTTTGGTTGCCAGCTCCTAGTTTCAAACTTGAATTTCTTTCACCCTTCACACTCCAGGCAGAGGCGCTTTTAAAAACTTGGAATTCGGAAAATCTGTCATATTTTTTCATCAGTATGGTTCTTGAAGTCTCTGTACTATGAACATTTATCTTTTTTAACCAGAAGATTTATAAATGGAATATCCAGAGAATAGAATGTTAATTCATTATATCCCACTCATTACTGATTTGCTTCTTTCATTCATATCTTTCATATCTATCACTTCTGAAGGTTCATCAGAGTTTATCTTTTTACAGCGTTATCCATTTTGATCAAAACACATCAATGTCTGATGACGGAATACTTCAGTGATACGAATATGATGCCATACTAATATATGTCGCATTGTTACAACTACTTCTTGCAATATACTATACCGGGAGCTATAAGAAGTGTATTCTTTTTTAACATTTTTAAAAATATCATTTTGTTAGGCTCACATTTTATACCAGTTGCACCATATGGAAAAATTACTTCTTCTAAATAGCTAAGTATGGAGAAATCAGTTGTATTATATAATTCGTAGAAGATTAAATTTGTTGTTTGTAATCAAGCATAAAGCTATACAATGGATTATTTGTGCTTCAGCATAATCATTATTATGTTGTTTAGTGATTTCATTCATGAAAATCCTTAACTTTCTTAGTTCCACTAGAATCTTTCTTGGTTTCGAATTCAAAACTAATCTTAACCAATATAATTCGTAGAAGATTAAATCTGTTGTTTGTAGTCAAGCATAAAGCTATACAATGGATTATTTGTGCTTCAGCATAATCATTATTATGTTGTTTAGTGATTTCATTCGAGAAAATCCTTAACTTTCTCAGTTCCACTAGAATCTTTTTTGGTTTCAAATTCAAAACTAATCTTAACCAATATAATTCGTAGAAGATTAAATTTGTTGTTTGTAGTCAAGCATAAAGCTATACAATGGATTATTTGTGCTTCAGCATAATCATTATTATGTTGTTTAGTGATTTCATTCGAGAAAATCCTTAACTTTCTTAGTTCCACTAGAATCTTTTTTGGTTTCGAATTCAAAACTAATCTTAACCAATATAATTCGTAGAAGATTAAATTTGTTGTTTGTAGTCAAGCATAAAGCTATACAATGGATTATTTGTGCTTCAGCATAATCATTATTATGTTGTTTAGTGATTTCATTCGAGAAAATCCTTAACTTTCTCAGTTCCACTAGAATCTTTCTTGGTTTCAAATTCAAAACTAATCTTAACCAATATAATTCATAGAAGATTAAATCTGTTGTTTGTAGTCAAGCATAAAGCTATACAATGGATTATTTGTACTTCACCAATTTCTAGGATTGTAAGTCCGCAGACATACTACTGTATCACCGAGATGGTTCGCTGTTAAATCTGACAGACAGTGTACAAATGCATGCAGTTTTTATATCTGTATATTACGTATGTGGAAATGTTACTTGCATTTTTTTGTTGCGTTACAATATGTTTTGTTATAATAATTTGAATAAAATGCCCTTTCTTCTATTATTGTGCGAGACTTAGATTTCAATAAAAAAAATAGTAATTTTAAGTTTTTAACGAATTAAATTGGAAGTGGGGATAGGAAAACCAACAAATATACTAATGAATATGAATATACGGAGGTTGGGTGTATTATACGAAAACACGTTTGGGGCTATACCATATCGTTGCATCTTACGTCGCCATATCTAGACATGTTCGATCTGATGACAACGCATCTTGAAAATAGCACTACAGCACTTAACATTGCAATAGTCTTTATCGTAAGGCTGTTGTGACAAAAGCACATCACTGGTTCTAGCTTGCTTTCTACCAGCCACGTGTACAGACACGACGGTTTTCAGGGATCGTTTCAGCAGTTCGCACGCACCATAGGTGCTGCGTCTGGCGACTTCACCACTATTTCTTCATACGAAATAGTATGAATAGTCATCTTATTCTCCAGCTACTTGAGGTATGCAAGGGTTGAATGGGTATGTCGTGGAAGCATCTTGTGTCGCTTTTTCAGACGGAGATCCTTCTTGACTATATTGCGGACAATTACCAATGGCACGTGAACTACTTTTGCCATTGACCTTTGCGTGATTATATTATCATTTGGTACAAGACGCTGTACTTTGTTTACCACGACAAGAGTACTAATTATGGGTTTCTGATTCTCAAGTTGGTTCATACTTGTTTGTTTTCCATTGCCATTAGGAACAAGGGATAGCCCAGCCTTGGAAACACTAAATCTTCGCTTTGAACACACCTCTATAACACGAGTGTATAGATTATTTGTGTCGGAAAGGGTTGTTACATATATACTTCCCTAAAACGATCAATTATCGATGGCATCATACAACTTACGAACGATAGGCAATGTCAAAATGTAGTTCTGATACATTCAGTTGCACTGCAACTTTATATCGGTTGTGGCTGTCATGTGACTTGATGATTTGTGTATTTAGCAGCACATAGGAAATTGTCACTTGAAAGTACTTCCTAAAAGATAAAAAAAAAGGAATGCAACCTTAACTTTTAAACAGGTATTCCCATTTTATCATTTGTGTGTGAGGAGCCATCATGCCTAAGATCACGGCTTTTTATTATTTTCGTTTAGATTTTAATACACACGTTAATACGTTAATTCATGCATGGGGACTTTGTAATATGTTATATATATATATAACCACAGTTTCGATGGTATTACACTTTTCAAGTTTTTGTATTTTTTCCCTTTAAAGTATGTCACTTTAAGTTAGTTATTTCAAAATAAGTAATATTTTACTAAAATTATTTGGATCGATAATCGACCCACACATCATGTACCATCTAAAGTTCGATAGCTCGTGCGTGCTTTTTCTCACGTAGCTCTTTGAGTAAACAAGTATGAAAACAAAGAATCATTTGAAAATTGCGTTTACAGTTTCTCCTGAAAGACTTCAGGAAAATCAGGTCACGAGCAAGCAGACCTGTAATAGACTGTGAAAATGGTGGATGACATCATATGTGGGAAGTAAAAATTCATATACAAGGGTTCAAAATTCGTGTTCATGTATTTGTTTTAATTCTTGTAATATTTTGTAATAAGTTGTATAAACATTTATAATTACAAGTTGAGGTATAATAATATCCAGCCGCCTATTATTATTTGCTAAGGACAAATCGCTCTACCTATACATTTATCATATTGATAAATCAAACTTAGCACAGTTTAAGCAAGACTTTGAAATGTGTTGATGTCATTTCACAAAAAACAACTGGCATACTATTTATGTCTGTATTGATTTCAACAGTGTCACATTTTACAGAATTTAGTATGGCCTGGTAGTTAGAACACTCGACTCGCAATCAGAGGGACGCCGGTTGGATTCCCCATCACACCAAACACGTTCACCATTTCAGTCGTGGGAGCGTTATTATGTTACAGTCAATCCCGTTATTTGTTGCTAAAAGAGTAGCACAGGAATTGATGGTGGGTGGTCCTTACTTTACCAGTGATAGACTAAAGGGATGACAGCTTTTCATCACTATCAACTGCTAATTCTTGAGCTACTCTTTTACTAAAAAACAATGGGATTGACCGTTACATTATAACGCCCTCACGACTGAAAGGACAAACATATTTAATGGGAAAGTAATTCGAACCTGCGACCTAGAGATTGTGAGTCAAGTACCCTAACCACTTGGCCATTCTAGGCCACTTTGGGGTCATTGATGCGTTATAAGCGTAATAATCAAATCCTACGATTCGATTAGAGTACTTCAGGAGTAGATAGTGGATGCTGTTAACTTGCATCATTCTGTAATTAGTCTATGAGGTCACATTAGTGATGACTAGCGCGCACATCCTTTTTGTAGCTTTACGAGAATATCTGAAACAAACCTTTGCTAAACAGTCCTGTTTATCTACTACCAAATACTCAAAGGATTATTTTATGGTTAATACATATTTTTCCCACTTCCTAAAAAGTAAAAAACTTGATAATGTTGTCGTTAATTTATGAAATTACATTACTTTCAGTTTAAATAGAGTTTATTTCGAAATAATAGTCGCAATTTCCAATATTCTTTGTATAGTGAACTTTTTTACTCATTTATACTATCCTTTTAAAAGGACAGATTAACATAAAAATATTTACTGTCTCTTTTTGGATTCCTTACTTTAAAAAACACATAAGAAATGCTCACTTTTAAAATACCATTTCATCAACGTCAGCACAATCATTATTATGTTGTTTAGTGATTTCATTCGAGAAAATCCTTAACTTTCTCAGTTCCACTAGAATCTTTCTTGGTTTCGAATTCAAAACTAATCTTAACCAACCACTAAAACAAGATTACTGTTAACAAAACTTCTAATGCATAATATAAGGACTTTGTTTTGCATACTCACGCAAAATTACACAAAAGCTGTTTGCTCTTTCTGTCCCTAATGTTTGATTGCTGGACTAAAAAAAGGGATTCGTGTCTTTATTGTTCAGCGCAGAGTTAAACAATGGGTTATCTGTGTCGGACCTATCACGGCCATCTAAACACATTTTCTTTGGTGTTTTAAGTCTTCAGACTAACCAGTGAGCCACTGAACGGAGGTTAAGGGGAAAACAGCTCATCCAGAAAGAATTCATTACCAATTATTGGTCTACTCTAATCGAATATTGGGATTTGACCATCACTCTTTTAACACACCCATAGCTCTAAAACTAGGTGCACCACTATGCTGCAATAGGACGCGAACAAGTGACTTTTGGATTCATATGCCATCTTGTTAACTATTCGGCCAATAAAATTGTGTTACAGAGCAGTAGAATATCTTATTTTTAATCTCGCTATCAGTGTGGCAAATAAAACATATCCGGTATTTATTTTTAGTTTTTATTTGAAAAGGTTAACATTTCTTGTTCAGAAAAATGTACCAAATATTTCATATACCTATGCGTTCAACGCACGTAGTCAATTTTACGTGCAGATATGGTGACTATTGAATGCAATGAAATTATTCTTGAGTTAATCACATATTGTAAAAGATCATTTCTTCATCTTGATATACTGGAACTTTCCTGTGACACAGGACACTGCAGACTTGTACTAATGTATTTTCAGTAACGTCAGTGGTGAAGAGGTTTACGTATTCTTCCTTTCTATCGGTAACATATTCTCCAAGATGATTGATTTTATATCAATATGTATTTACTGATTAGTTCTCTCAGTTCAAGACGAGATTCTCTCCAGATTTTGCTTAATAAAGAATTCTCGACAGCAAGAGAGTAGTGCAGCCTCTAACACGTCGATTGAATTATGTTAGTCTGTCTCTTGTTTTTGTGTGTGTAAAATCAATAAACGTTATTTTTATATAATTGCAAACTTATGTCTAGTTTTTATTCAACTCAGTCACTTGATGGGTTAAGATCAACTCTTAACTATTTATTTTGCAGAACGTATAGTTACAACTCTAACTACTCGTGCCTGAAAACTGTCAGTTACTCAAGAATGCGACCCATGAAACTGTTAAAAGATACATAGAGATTTGGCCAAAATGTTCGCACGTTTTTCAACAAATAAGATTATTATTATAAAGATGGAATACAAATACACTTAGTGCCGTCAAACTGAAAAATGCATGTTATATTAAACATTTACATATGTGGTTTGTATAATGACAACAGGTTCTATGGACATTGTGGATAATTTATTATAACACAAAATAATTTTATCAGACACCTATGGACACAAGTGTAATTCAACATTTCACCTATCACAACGAAACCTTACTAAAACATATATAATGACAAAACATAGCATCAATTTTCAAAAATAGTGTTTATAACCTCATATCAGTTCATATAAAACTTTCATTGCTTGGTTGGTCGTCTTCGTACTATAAAAATCTCCGCAGGGCGACATGGCATGATATGAATGAGGTTATTGATGTAATCCAATGTGATATCATTCCAACTTGTCACAAGAATGCGCTATAATGCAGCTGCAGTAGCTGTTTTATGGATCATGCTCAACAATTTTGAGGCTCAGTTATTCCCAGTTCTCATTGGGATTACAATCTGAAAACTTTGTTGGCCATAGCAATCTTGTAACGTCTTCCTGGTCGAGATAATCTTGTACAATATGTGCACTGTGGGCAGCGAAATTGCCATCCTGGAACACAAAGTTACTTTCAAACCTTGGCCTAGCATAAGGCATAATTCTTTCCATGTAATGCCTGTACGGGCGCCACTGACGCATTTCTGAAAGAAAGAAAGAGCAGTTTCACCATCATGATGAATAGCCTCCCAAACATTACTGCACCATCTATTGTGTGTTTTTTGTGGGAAAGACAGTCTTTCCTCATCTGCTCTATAAGCAAACGATAAACAAATATCCTACCATCAACATTAACAAGTCAGAAACAGGACTCATCTGAAAAGATGACATGTTGCCATTGTCCTAACTGTAAGCCATCAAGCTGTCTTACCCAAATAACACGGTGACGGTGATGAATTATAGTTACTCTCAGTTTGTTGATAGCTCTTTTTGCAAAATAACATTGTTGGCCAGTATCCTATTCACTGTTCTTCTGGATACCCTGTAATGAATGTGTTCGTTCCATTCCTGTCGACATTGACGTGTTAACCAGTCATATCCAGCAGTTATTTTTGGCCTCTTCCAGTAGACTTTCCTGGAACAATGAAGTTTCAAGATTCTAGATACAGTATACTCGTGGTATCCTAATGTTCTCGCGTTGTTTCGGAATTACACATTCTCCATCTTCAGCAAATCTATAAAAATAACGAATTGAACACTCTATAGAATTAAACACTAATACAAAAATACAATGAATACTGTTAGGAAACTATAAAACATTCAATCAAAAATGTTTGTTTGTTTGTTTGTTTGAAGTTAATCACAAAGCTACACAAGGAGTTATCCGTGTTCTGTCACCACGGGTATCGAAACCCAATTTATGGTGTTGTAAGTCTGCAGAAATACCATTGTGCCACTGGGGGGGGGCATTTAGAAAAAAAGAGTTAAAGCAAATGATTTTTCTCTAAACCATGAAAGTAGCCCTAATAACATCAGCAAACATTGGCTGAGTTTATTTACCTCGATTTTGTTTAGATACTTTACAAGTTTCGACCTTTAAAGTCATAAACCTGCCATAAATTTTACTGTTGTCATATGACAACATTCCTTTATATAAACCTTATATACTTCACTGTATGTTGTAAAAAAACAGACGATTATTCTGTTTAATTAAGTTATGTTTTCTGAATAAACTAATTATCACCATGCTTATAAATCATCGTTTGTCAATTTATTTTTAAACGAATTTGTTTGTTTGTTTGGAATTAAGCACAAAGCTAAATAATGGGCTGTCTGTGCTCTGCCCACCAGGGTTATCGAAACTTAATTTCTAGCGGTGGGAGTCCGAAAACATACTGCTGTGCTATTGAGGGGCTTTAAACGACAAAAAAAAAAAAACATCTACATGCAAGATGTAACTAAATTTTACAGAAATTTAGTTGTAAACTTTGACACAGTATTTTGTCGTGTTCTTAGTTATTTACCTCTAAGAAGATAACGTGATAATACTCATTATATTGGCAAATGAAAAATGAAGATAATTTATAATGAAAATTTCTAAGGGACCACTTTTCAAAGAACACTGAGTGAAAAATTATGCTCTTTTAATTCTTTAATCAACTCTTGAGCCTAAGTCTTCTTTAGATATGTCTAACATGTCATACAGAAACATGGACTTTATTTACTGAAGGTAGCTGTGGTTCCCTTCAAAATCAATAATCACTTTCTAAAGTGTGCAGATGAAATATTTCACATTTTAGTTCACCAATTTTGAGTTTTATAAGAAAGGTAAGCGCACAAAGAATTTTTTGGCACTATTAATGAATACTAAAGGTATAATATATGTATGTTATAACAGATTTATTGTTGTAGATTTAGTTTAGTGCTTACGTTTGCTTATTTTGCATGTGACGTATATTCTTGTGTATGTTCTCGAAACTTGAAGAGAATTCTTGAAAGTGAGAATTAACAATACTTGTTTTACGAAAACACGCTAGATCATTGTTGAAAACTCTAGAAATTCGCGTGATTGATATATAAAACCGACGCGCTGAGAGACAAATAGTATTTGGTAATAGTAATAATAGTATTATTATTGGACAGCTACAGTCAATGTGCTATAGGCCTAGGAAGCTATAGCTGCCTTTAACGCTTATTAATCGGAAAACTACAGAATTTGACCAGCAATGTTTATATATTTCGCACAGTATTAGCCGTTCAACTTCAGTGAATTGCTTCAGATGTTACATTTTTCTACGAGAACATTAAATGTCGTCTTTGGTAAGAAATGATCTTTTAACTGGTGTGAGATTAGCCAAGAAAGACATCCCTAGCTTAGGCGAGGTATAACAAAATCAACTCAGAATTAATTTGCTTGTTGTGGACTTGGATCATGGATAAAATATTCAGTTCTAGGCCAAATGTAAGACTCAGTATAGTTTATAAAACTGTTGTATATAAACCATCATTTGTAATAACTGTTAGCAATAACCGTTATTATATATTGTATTTTTTTACATTAAAATATATTTATGTTAAAAAAGGAAATTGTAGGTATCAACCTTGTTGGCAAATAACATAAATTTGATACATAGTGACATTTTATTAACTTCTAGATTCAAATTCAAATTTCCGGTTAATTGAAATAGTAATACGTTAACAAAGGCAACGTAATAAATCAGAAAGTTGAAATAAATTGTAATACGTATCAATATATACATACCTGTTCATAATCAGATGAGAGGAGGATACCCGTGTTTGCATTGGTAGTCATTCCTAAACAACGTAATTAGTTTTGTTGGCGTAGACTTAATTGCGATGAAAGTTGTATCGAACAAGCAGATCCCATCTCCAATGGGAATGTATGGAGACCCACACATATCTTGGTAATAATAATGAAGGATTATGACAGATGATTTATCCTCCTAAAGGTATTGTAGAAGCTCATCTTCCAGATATCTGTTTTCAAGTAACATAATTTTCCTCCTGTGATGTTTGTAGACTAGTGGTCTGTGTGAATGATACATAATGCAGTGAACAAGAGGAAAGAGACATAGAAGTACGACGAGAAAAATGCGTGTGTAAATTGGAGATGTAATTATTCTTCCATTACATGTCGTATCCTATCAATAATTTGAATACTTTTTAACATTACTCATCTAACAGTTTCTGTTTCTAATACTTGAGATGATACTCAGTATATTATGTATTTTACATCGGCTTTATTTAATGAAATGAACTCTAAAATTCCCTTTTTTAATTTCATGCATATAAGTGCATGTAGCTTTAACTGTGGAATATTGGTCAAGGAAGTGGCTAGGCTTAATTTGCTATAATTATATATTATTCTGAGTCAATTATTTACAGACGTGGAAAACATTTAAGCAAAGTTGAACATATTAAGTGAAAGTAGACATTGATATTTTCTACTGATTGTTCAGATGATGGTGCTTTGAGGATACAATGACAATTATTCTTTGACCGAAGTGAATGGTACATGTACTGTTAGGCCCGGCATGGCCAGAAAGTTAAGGCACTGGACTCGTAATTTGAGGGTCGGGATTCGAATCCCCGTTACACCAAACATGCCCAATGTTTCAGCCGTGGTAGCATTATAACGTGACGGTCAATCCCACTATTCGTTGGTAAAAGAGTAGCCCAAGAGTTGGTGGTGGGTGGTGATGACTAGCTGCCTTCCCTATCCTTACACTGCTAAATTAGGGACGGCTAATGCAGATAGCCCTTGTATAGCCTTGCGCGAAATTCAAAACCAACCAGACACGTACTGTTAGAAAACTAATAGTATAATTTTGTGTATATAATATTGTATTTTAGTTTGGAACAGTTTTATTTAGTACATCTCTTCACTCTAATAAACGAGTTGCTCTCCATGAATACTTTCCTTCTGACTGTATTTCTTAAGTAAGTACAGATTGTTTTACAATGTCTCCGGCCTCTTTCACTGTCACTACTCAAAGTCAAGTAATTCAGATTTATATCCACAAAACAATTTCTGTGGAATCTCCTGTTATCTTGAGGATCTGGTCTGATTATTCTTAAAGAAATTCAGTGAACCTAAGAAAACCACAATACTGCTCAATTTGATTAAAAGCTGACAGAATTTAAAGACGTCCAAAATGGTTGAGCGTGAAAAGCAGCTATATATATTTATGTATATATATATATATATATAAACAGGTATAAACATGTTATATTACAAGTGGATAACATAAAGGGCATAATACTTCTAAAATATATACCATGTAATATCCAATATTCACGGCACATCATTTTTACCACATAATTATTTAGTATAGGATTTAATGATCTCCGCTACCTGCAGTCGAACATGAACTGTCGTCACTACCGTACATTCGAACATGAACTGTCATCATTACCGTATATACGAACACAAACTGTCATCACTACCGTATATTCGAACACGAACTGTCGTCACTACCGTATATACGAACACGAACTGTCATCACTACCGTATATTCGAACATGAATTGTCATCAGTACCGTTTATTCAATCATACGTTTCTTCCTGTGCACGGCAAGATAGTCTCGATAACTTTCTATTCAGTAATCATACTTGTATATGTGTATTTAAATGTAAGTATTATTATACTTACATTATACATACGCATAATGTTAGCGTTCAGGCTTACTTTTTTTTTCGGCATCATGAACCTATACTAAGTATATGCGTTTCTGTGGTTAAGTTTTACTGTATGGACAAATTTGTTTTCTTAAAGGCGTCTTAGTAACATTTCGTAGAAACGTATCGTTTGTTAACGCCACGGGTTGATTAAATTACTTATTGGAAACTTTTAATGTGTATATATTGTAGTAAAACCACATCAGGCTATCTTCTGTAATCATCAAGGGGAATCGAACCACTGATTTTAGCGTTGTAAGGAGGGCAGAAAATTTTAATAACGGTGTATAAAGTACAATTTACAAGTGACGTTTCAAAATTTTGAATCTGAAAGTTTCGCATCGCCCTACGAATTTACTTAAATTAGCGCTATTTAAAATTATTAACTAATAGATGTAAGTCCAGAATAGCAATTATTCAAGAGCTAAAGTAAAATCTGGCGAGTTAATTATTATTACATTACAAATAATCCAACTGGGAACGCACTGTGTGATTGCATCACACAGGAAAATTAGTTTTTACTTCCACCATTGTGATAATATTAAGATATTAATAAAAAATACCTTAACCACTAGTGTTTGCGGAGCCATATCTACTATGCAAGTTTACAAAATGTTATACAATGGTACACAACAACGAAATGACTTTGCAATATCCGGCGCCACCAAGCTTATAAAGAAAACTCACAACAGTGTTGAGAGATTTAAACAGTTTTTCGAAAATGACAAAAATTTATCTAGTGCAAAATCTATGCAGGGAATCTAAAATGCACGATGAGCCGTGACCAGATTTATTTAGTATGTCGGAGATTTTTTCCTGTGCACACTTTTCATTCAAAACCTCAGTGATGACGAGAAACCCACTTGTTGAGAAATTTATATGCAAAAACGGCTCGTTTGGGCTGAGAAAACACTTTTACATAGAAGAGCGAACAATGTTTCGACCTTCTTCGGTCATCGTCAGGTTCACAAAGAAAGAGGTAACTGACCGGAAGCCGACCACATGTTTGGAAGGGCTTGTGTAACTGAGTATCGGAATGTAGAGGGCAGTGTTAGATGTTTCAGTATATAGTTTTATATTATTTATTTTATTATATTTAATATAGGTATAAAGGTGTTCCTTTGGCAAAAACTAGTAACAAAATATGACATTCCAATTAATACCAAATTTATTCAAAACTAGGCACAAAACTGAGGTCTATACTATGTAAACACTACACTGACAAACACCAAACCAACATTATTTATAAAATACAATGTGATAACTGCCACGACTTCTATATTGGAGAAACAAGTAGAAAAATGGAAACCAGATTCAAAGAGCATAAAAAGTCACTTTCACACATTTTCGAACACTGCAAGTCAAATAAACACAACATAACCATAGAAAACACCCAAATACTAAATAAAGAAACAAACGCAAAATTAAAGAAGCCTTACTTATACAACAACTTAAACCCAAAATAAACCAATACAAAGGAACACCTTTATACCTATATTAAATATAATAAAATAAGTAATATAAAACTATATATTGAAACATCTAACACCGCCCTCTATATTCTGACACTCAGTTGCACAAGCCCTTCCAAACATGTGGTCAGCCTTCGATCAGTTACCTCTTTCTTTGTGAACCTGACGATGACCGAAGAAGGTCGAAACATTGTTCGCTCTTCTATGTAAAAGTGTTTTCTCAGCCCAAAAGAGCCGTTTTTGCATATAAATTTCATTCAAAACCTGTTTTACTTTACGTAGTACTTATACACAATCTCCATTACTTTTGTTGAAATCTAAACAATCGAAAAAACTGATTGTGTGGCAGCCAGGTTTCATACGATGGATATATATCGTATCAATGCACAATGTGATTTGAAAATTCCACAGTTTGGTTATTGATGTTTTTTATGAAAACAACAGTAATTGGTATAATAATTTGAAAGATAACTCAATAATAATAGATTAAAAGGTAATAACAAGAACTGAAAGGAATCAATACGTAAACTGATACTATTTGAAATCAGTTTAATTTTCGAGGTCAGTCGATGTGTACTACAAAACATTCAAATAACTAAATCGAATTTCATTTTCATTCTGAATCGATTCGCAGCATCAATACTTCCAAAGTAACATAATTTAATTCATCTGTCTTCACTTGAAAAGTACAATAAATAAATAGAAAATTTTTGCAGATATCAAACATAACTCACTTTCAACCACAATGTCTAATGGTAATGATAAATCGAACATGGTGCACGTCTTTTTACCCATGTGTTGGTTTCAGTATTAATTTGGCTGAAAAAAAAGAATCTGTTTTAAACCTATATTTATATCTCTTTCTCGGCCCCCCGCTAGTACAGCGGTATGTCTCCGGATTTACAACGCTAAAATCAGGGGGTCGATTCCCCTCGGTGGGCTGAGCAGATAGCCCGATGTGGCTTTGCTGTAAGAAAAACACACAAAACACACAGTATATTTCGATAAGTGTCGTTAAAAAGACGCACCCATTAATTTGTTACACCTATTTAACAATTCAGCAAACTGTTATAAATTAAGCAGAGAACAAAAGTGGAGTTGAAAGCACATAACACAAATGTACAATCAAATAACAATCAACAAACTATGTGATTCACGCCAACAGTTAAACCGTACTTCAAGTGTAGAAAGGCTGTGGCACTAGATGCTAAAATTTAAAATCGTCACCATTTAATTATCCTCTCGAAACCTCTTCCTACTATATCCACACCATTTACACTTTGAGAAGATAGTGGTTTTAGGACTTTCCGCTCCGAGGTTCATTAGTAAGTGTGGTGAAAACAAATTCGTACAATTTTTGGACTAACTTAATTCATCACAGCTTTCTGTTCTGTGTTCTACTTCTTTATAATTTTGTGTTTGAGTGATTAATTACTGAGAAAATGAAATCAGGCTTTCATTCATAATTAATTTGTTCTATGCTTCTGTACCTTCAATAACGCTGTTGCTGTAGAAGCAAGAAATTTTGGCATCAGGAAACTCTGAGCATAGTTTCGAAAATTCTCTAAATTCAGATCCACTCAATCACACACAAGGCGTTTATCCATCGCAGTGTGTGAGAAATTATTTTCTGCCAAAGCCCAGGTTTGAACAGTGAATCTTTATACTGTATAGATCACTATTGGTTTTACTAATTGTTATTTTAAACTCTGATTGTATATAGTTAATTTAGTTATATAGTAGTTACATTAGTTCTTTACCATATTAACGAGAGTTGTAATTTTATTTTTGAAATTTTATGATTACTATTAAACTTTCTACAGGATTATCGTGTTTCTTTCTCAACGCTTACGCAAGTTTTAACATTATTTATGAATTCCTTTTGTCAACTTCATGTATTTCATGAAGGATGTAATTAAAGTACGTGATAGTGTTAGACGCACCACATCGTATCCTGTGTTATTCTGTTACATTTAACGTTGTCATAGTTTCTTGAATGATTCAGGTATTATTTTCTTATTTTATATCTTTAGAAAAGTTAGTTTTTAAATGTACTGGAGGAAGATTACTACAGCTAGTTCTACACAGTTTAAACAGTAATCTGTGTTGTAATATATTTCTCACAAATGTTATTTTCCTCTATTGTTATACATTAGGAGTGGTTTAATGTGTTTTATTTATTCAAAAAGACATTAATGAAAACTGGAGAAAATCAGTCATGTTGTACTAAAGTTACAATTTTTAAAGACACTTATTTCTGCGAGAGTAGTTTGAACCAACAGCTAGTGTGTCTATGATTTTTTAAGTAAGGTATATTATATTATTTTTAATGTTACTTTCTTTAATAGTATTAGTTATACTATTCGTTATATCAAATGCCATTATTTTTTATGTTTATTATTACACATAGTGTTTTAAATTGTTAGCTTAATATCTTTATCTAGGAATAACCTAAGTCTTCTAACGTGACCGAACCTTGTGAGGTATTGTTGGGATTTTGACCGACAATATTAACAAGCGAAGATACTCAACTGACGAAAAAATGCATTCTCTTCTTTGTGACTAAAAACGCAAGAAAAGTGTATTTAGTTAGCTAAACTGAATATCAGATTGATTTTTAGTTTCGCTCCAAGTATATAGTTTGCTGTGAGCAAAAGTTAATATTACTGATGCAAGAAAATTACGTTATAAAAGTTTTCGTTTTCAGGGGAAACATCAGTTTGTTAACAATTTTACACTCAAATGCATAGACTTGTTCTCATACAGGTTTATCTCCTCTTTATTGATAAGATTCAACAGATAAATAACAATGAATAAAGTGTCATTTAAATATGGTAAGATTTAAAATATACGTGTAATAAAGATTTTGCAGAATTTAGGTATAATGTGGGAATAGCAGTGTCAAAAAGTATGAAGAAAGGAAGGGCTAATTATACAAAAACCTACAAAAATCACTATATAAGTAGCCAAATCTTTCCAAGGATAACTTTTATCTACAATATTGAATTTCTGTCAATTGCATGAATTCAGGTTTGAATAAAAGCATTTAACCTGTATAGTGCTATACAGCCTTACACTGGCTAATAACCATAAGCTTGTAAGGTTGACTCAGTACTTACTGGATACCTAACTAGGGAATTTTGTGTATTCATCCCTTTCTTGTTTCTGTACTATATGACACCACTGTCCCTATATCATATATAATATTTGCTAAACGTTTATTACTGGTTTACCCCTCTTTGTTTGAACAGCTTCACTTTATTAAGTTGATAAGTAAACATCTGTCTTATTTTTATAATTCAATGATAATGTATATTGTTAATATCATATCAGTTTTCTCAGTATCTCTAATAGTTTTCCTTTTCATTACTTCTTCACAAAACTATATGTGGTAGAAGCTGTGAAACACTTAATAATGACAATTCGGAGCTCAAATAATGCTATTACTCAACTTCAGCAGTTATCTGTATGCATCATAGAATAATAGACTGAACGAGGCAGCCATTTTTTATCGGTCCATCTTTACATACAAAGCACTTCTATACTTAGTGATAATTTTCACTATCCTTTCAATCTCTTAAAATACTTTTCAGTTACTAAAACCACCCAGCTGTCAAGTAATTAAACAACTGGATCTTCCTTGCAACTTTAATTATTACAACGATTCTCTCTCTTTGAATCAAACGAAATATCTTACCTGAAATCAGCTATCTCCTTTCAGTGATTCCTGCAAGAAGCAAAATGGCAATCAGTAATGACGAGTAGCTAATAAATTACCATTGTCATTATATGCTATGAATTTTCCTGCGGCATTATCAACGCTTTCCATCACATGTTTCGAACACGAACAGATGCAGTAAGGAGAATTTGTCTTGGAATTTAAAGCAACTGTTCATTCTTAAAATTGAGTTAATTTTAAAGGTAGATCTAGCATAAAGAATAAAATGTGGGCCACCATGAGAATAAAGGTAAAACCAGCTCAGTAAATGCCGTCATCCAGATAGCATATAAGTTTGAAAAGTAGCAACATGAAGCGGTTTTTGTAAACATGTATATGAATATGAAAATAAAACCTCGATAAATTCTATTAGTAACATATACTGGTTCTGTTCAGAGGGCCTGGCATAACCAGGAGGTTAGGGCGCTCGACTCGTAATCTGAGGGTCGCGGGTTCGAATCCCCGTCGCCTCAAACATGCTCGCCCTTTGAGCCAATAGGGGCGTTAAAATGTGACGGTCAATCTCACTATTCGTTGGTAAAAGAGTACCCCAAGAGTTGGCGGTGGGTGGTGATGACTAGCTGCCTTCTCTCTAGTCTTACACTACTAAATTAGGGAAGGCTAGTGCAGATAGCCCTCGTGTAGCTTTGCGCGAAATTAAAAACAAACAAACACTTGTGAGTTACCACAAGTAAATCTCTGTTAAAGATCGAGCACGTGACTGAAACAACCAGCTATTATTTCGTAGACACTTTCAAGCACATATGACTCGGGATACATTTACATACGTAAGGTATGCATACTAAACATTAAACATGGCATGTACTTAAGACGAAAATGGACAATTCATTATGCAAATCGCAGTTAAATTCTAAATGAACAGTGATACCAAAATAACATATGTACATTTTACTCTTTTATCAATTAAAACGTCAGGATACTTTAAATATTTTTGTCACAACATTTAGTTTGTTTGTTTTTATCGTGTTATGTATATAAAGTTCACTTAAAAACGAAAGCCTTTGGTCACTACAGGCAATAGCCTCCAATTGGGTCCTCTGTCAAATTATAAAGTGTTTAGATTGGTTTGTTTTGGCTTTCGCGCAAAGCTGCACAAGAGCTATCTGCGCTAGCCGTCCCTTATTCAGTAGTGTAAGACTAGAGGGAAGGCAGCTAGTTATCACCACCCACCGCCAACTCTTGGGCTACTCTTTTACCAACGAATAGTGGGATTGACTGTCACATTATAACGCCACCATGGCTGAAAGGACGAGCATGTTTGGTGTGATGGGGATTCGAACCCGCGAGCCTCAGATTACGAGTCTAGTGCCTTAACCACCTGGCCGAATTGTATAGAAAACATATATGTAGTATTACTAGCTTAACGACACTACAACAATTAATATAAATATATAACTTAGAAGTTGTTTGGATCATTGTATAAAGTTTTTCGTTCTTGGTTTACAACAATATGTTCTGAAATATGCCTCTGTTATATAATGTTATATGTTATGTAATTCATTGAAAATTACACTTTCCAATAAATATGGATTAATCTCAACTGTTTCAGTATTGGCGATGTACTAAAAGCAAACTTGTATATTCTACTTGTCCATTTTTCAGAAAGCTCATCATGTGCGTGGTTTCTGGTGTAATGTTACACAATCCTCTCTTATATTACATTCTAGAACACTGGATCTCAAACTTTCTTTATCGCGATCCGCTTGACTTTTTTTTTCAGTGATAAATTGCAGCAGACCACAATTATTTTTAAATAAAGACTGATAACTGCTGTCCTAGAGTAAATCAATCACAAATTAAATAAAGAAGCTACAGAATGGTTATCTAAACTAGCTGTCCCTAAAAGACTGGAGGGAATGCAGCTAGTAGGCCACTCCTTACCAATGAATAGTGGTTTGGTTTGGTTTGTTTTGAATTTCTCGCAAAGCTACTCGAGGGCTATCTGCGCTAGCCGTCCTTAATCTAGCTGTGTAAGACTAGAGGGAAGGCAGCTAGTCATCACCACCAAATCTTGGGCTACTGGGCTACTCTTTTATCACCGAATAGTGGGACTGGGCGTTATAAAGTGAGTTTATAACGAATAGCGATGACTTTATATCACAAAAAGTTAAACGTCTTGATTATCCCCGTGCCTAAAAATGGCTAGTTGGTTAGGGCTCTTGACTCTTTCAAGCCAAGTGAATATTCTTATTGTAACACAAATTACATTTTTTTCCGAAATCGAAATTTTTCTGAAACTCCTGTTTATTTATGATAACGTATAATTTTAGATTTTTCTTTTCTTTAGCAAATATTTCCAACTCAGTTTCTTTGTAATAGCTTTTACTTGATTTTTTTTCAATAACTCGGACCTGCGATGGTTTTATTTTCTTGAAATGTTTACATGTTCCACAATAATTCTTGTACGTTGAATTTGAAAATATCTATGTTTCTACATCACGTACAGAGTTTTCAAAACAATTTACATTCACATGAGTGAATAATTTTTATTGAAATCGGGTAAGATTTTATTATGCTTAAAATGTTGAGGACCACTGGATATAGGTTTCTCTAGACCAATTGCGATATAAGATTTATCGATCGTTCTAGAACCTAAACTACTCATACTGATTAATTTTGCAGGTTCAATTTTTTTATAAAACATATGTGCTAATAAATGAAACATAGAAGTTGATGCAGAAAGAGCCCTTTCGAGCGAGTCCGAATGTTTTAGTTTTTACGTTTGCCGCTAGAAAAAGTACTGTGACGTAATAGTTGCCAAACAAACCGCCAGCGCGTTGAATGTAAATAAACATGGCCAATGCGTACGGAGAAACAGAGGCGGAGTCTGTTTTGACTTTGTATTCTGAACAGTGTTGAGTAGCGCCATATCAATTCAAACCTACTCTGAACGAACCTAGAATAGTTACTTTTGATACAAATTTGACAAGTTCTAATGATGAGGACAGTTCCACGAGCGAGAGTAGCGGAACTGTAAGTGATACTGATAGAGCCCAGGCCGGTTGCAAGTCGGTCATACCTCCAGTGGAAGAATGGTAAGCCTAAGTCATGACAACAAATATTGTCAGTATTATTTCACGTGCAATTTTAAGCATCTCGAAACGTGTCTGGTGTTTATAAATTATTGGTATCACAGACTGGGTTTTATTTGTTTATACTTTGCCGACTATGGTAACTAATACTCGGCCTTTCCACAATCATTGTACCGGGTATTTATGACTCGTAACAAAATGAATTTCAATTATACGTCATAATTCTGTCTATAAAATCAAACTAGATGTAGCAGTCTGAATAGTTAATTTATCTTGAAATGTTAACTTTGAAAAATGGAATTCTTCAAACTTTTCCATATTTAAAAATGATACAAAAACATCTACAGAATGATCCACCAGCTTTTAAACGTGGAATATACTCTATTTGGAATAGAATTGTCCACTGTCTAGACTAGGAAATCAAGGTTTCACTGACTTTCAGGTGCCATAAATGCAAAACATGCTCATGAATGTGAAATGTGTATGTCAAGTTACATTCTTCAAAAAACTTGTACGTTTTAAATTATTATATCATACTAGTTATTGATAATCGCTTTATACTGCATACATACCTTTAACTTTGTTCTTTTCGTGATGGCAAGGGATGACTTCAGAGGGGTGGAACCTGCACGTTGCAGGCCGAGATTAATCCTCAGCTCTACACGAGGAAAGATAGTGAGGACGATCTTGTCTACTGCCGATGGTTTTTTCAGTCTCAACCTGCCTGGCTTGAAACCCACGGAATCCAAGACATGGGATCTAACACAAAACATGAGCATTCAAAGTGATATTGACAAAGCTTTGCATGGTGTGAAGACGTCCAGTTCTTCCTATTGACCATCCACACCCACTGTCGTCACCTTACCGGTTCCTTCTCCTTGCATGAAAACGAAAAGAAGCTTTTGTCCGATGCCGAACCATTTTTACAACCATAAGCAACTCAGTAAACCATGTTATCATAAAACAAACATAAAGTAGCAATATCAAGACAATAAATAGTCTCACAAAGTATGTAATCCGAAAAAAGCACCGACAGATTTACATAAAACACCAACACCGAAAAGAACAAAATGGTTGGCGCGCAACGAAGCATGTTTGGCAACTATTACGTCATAGTTGTAAAACGTCACGGAAACAACCGAACGACCGAGAGGAACTTTAGTTCGAGGACCCGCATATCTTGTTTCATTTTTTACTCAAAAATTAAAGTGTTTAAAAATATGGCAACCACACAGGAATTATACCTAACCAAAGTCCAGTTTTTAAGGCAATTATTAAATTTATTGAAAATTCACCTTTCAGACCAAAACAACTTTTACAAAATTTAAATTTGCAGGCCTGTATTTATGAGGGTTTCAACACGTTCTTAAAATAACATTTTGTTTGTCAACACGTATGTAACACAACAGTTCGAATATATGCGAATAGTATCATAAAAACAAAGAAACCTAAACGCACACACATCCGGTCTATTAAAATATTCCACCTAACAATTCTTAAGACTTATAGAACAAGTTCATTTTAAAATTTTAACCGTGCAAATATCGCCATCTATAGTGTACAAACAAAACCACAAAATAAAAGAAAAGTTTCTACGTTTGAAAACAAAAGTCGTTCTGCAAATGTCACTTTTCAGAAACTTCTCTCAGTCATTGAACGTAGAAAAACGCAGTTATGCTGCGGTATTAACCGCATTAATTAAAATACAGCGAAATGTATTCGCGTGGAAAGGCTTATAACATCAAATAACTTTAGAGACCATCTTTTCATATTTTAGTTTTCTGTATCTTTTTAATGCTTAGTAAAATGTACAGTTTCCTTAAGTTCTTCAGTGTATGATTTATTTTGCATCGATAGCACGGTTTTCTTGTAAGACATAACAGGACTACAGATTACTACATTCAATTCCAGTAATATTGTCTGAATACCATACTTCCTTTTGGTAATAATATACACCAAATAAATACTGTTTTTGTACTTAGAATAATGACTAACGAACAATTAAAACCTTTTTAAATTTTCCGAAAAAAAAACTCGTATTAATATTTATGTTCATATTGGTAAGAAGATCATAAATGAGCATTTTAGTACAAAAGTTTAATGACGAGAGAGGTAGCGTGTCTTGAATGACTACTAAATAATTTATTATTTAACAATTTTGCTTTTAATATTAAAAAAACAACAACAAAGGAAATATATCAAAGTCAGAACCAGTGTAAAATCAATATTTTACAAAACTCTTAATCATATCAAGCATGTTAATCAATTTCATGACTTATATGTATACAAGTTTTGGTAAAACAAGAGGGAATCCTCAATAGCTGCTACCGTAATTGGAGTTGAAGTCAGTCAATAAACGGAGCTCTGAACTGTGTGTTTTCTTATAGTAAAGCCACGTCGGGATATCTGCTGAGTCCACCGAGGGGAACCGAACCCCTGATTTTACGTTGTAAATCCGAAGACATACCGCTGTACTAGCAGGGGCAAGAGCTATGAACTAACAGTTTGCACTGGAAAAACTCAAAGCTATTCCATAAGACACTATGCCGCGGCTAAGAACAAAGTATAGCAGGACCAAAGTAAGCTTAAAAAAGTAAATCGTGAATCTAAAGTATGAAAAAACTTTGTATATATCTTAACCTAAAACATGCTAAGTTAAACTTTATGCATATAATCAACCTAAAATTTAAACGTCTTCTCTACAAACTTGGAATCTGATATTTTGCTGTTGTTGGATTATTTTGAATTTCGAGCAAAGTTAACTTAGCACTTTAAAACTATAGAGAAGGCAGTACTGTTGGGCTACTCTTTAACCAACGAATAGTGGGATTGACCATCACATTATAATGCCCTTTGGCTGAAAGGGGCGAGCATGTTTGGTGTGACGGGGATACGAGCATAGGACCCTCGAATCACGAGTCGAGTGCCTTAACCACCAAGCCATGCTAGCCCGTTATTATTGTGAGATTCTAAATAATAATAATCAATTAAAAATTAAACAGAGATACACACTTAAATGCTATTTTGAGACTTATTTTACAAATTTTTAATACGTATATTTACTTACATTTAGGACTTTTACATCACAAGAGAAAACAAACTCAAAGTAATAATATTACAATATTATTTTCTATATACGATAATGTTGACTGTAGAACTTGAGATCATTAACAAAATCTCCTTTTTACACAAATACGGATATTCGTTTGTTGTTACGGGCAAAGCTACGCAATGGGCTATCTTTCCTGTGCCCACCACAAGTATTGAAAGCCAGTATTTAAGTTATAAGCCTTCAAACGTACTGCTGAGTTACTAAGATGAAAAATATAGAGAACTGAACAATTTACTAGAAATATAAAAATCATTCACAATCTAACCATTTGTTGTTTTTTTTTAAAGTAATATACAGTACTTGTGTTGAAACTAACAATAGCAACATGAAAGTTCCTGAGTAATGGTCTGAAAATTAGAATGTGTATGCATCATGCTACCAATTCTAGTCTCATTGTCACTTGTTCATTTCAGAATTTTGCTTAAAATTACATATGGACTACCCAGATATAAACGTTTAATTTTTCGACTAGAGGGAACATAGCATCCACAGCTAGTTCTTGGCTAACTTGTCTAACTGAATAGTGTAATCCGACTGTCACTCTTATTGAATGCCCATGGCTCCAAAGTGCAAAGAACATTTCTGCATCATCTGGTCACGAAACAATTAACCTTTGAATTCACAGTCTGGATATTCTTATCACTAGCAAAGTCCAGTTCATTTTATAATAAGAATTATTTAGAAAACAAAATTATTGAAAACAAAATATATAACGGATGATTGTTTGAAGATATAACAAGCTGTTAAAGCACGACCAGTGGACAATGTGTTTGGACTGCTTGAAAATAACACAATATTTGATGCTCTTCAATCCTCATGAAGTATGATATTCAATATTTTTGCATAATATTTGAAAAGAAAATCTTAAAATTCTTCAGTGTTTATATTATTGAAAGCAACATAAAACATTTTCTTATGCTGTCAGAGACATAAATTTTTTTTTAATGTGTGTAGTCAGGGCTAGCGGGGCCTAGCATGGCCAGCTGAGTTAAGGCGCTTGACTCATAATCTAAGGGTCGCGGGTTCGAATCCACATCACACCAAACGTGCTTGCCCTTTCAGCTATGGGGCGTTATAATGTGACTATCAATCTCACTATTCGTTGGTGTGGCAATCACTTGCTGCCTTCCCTCTAGTCTTTCACTGATAAATCAGGGATAGCTAGCCAGACTGCACAAAATTCAAAATAAACAATTTGGAGGTATTGTTTTGAGAAAAAAGGTGTACAACTCATACCAAATCACACACACTGCATCAGTAAAATAGTTTATGTTCATAGTCTGAGATGATCTTGTTACAAAAAAAAAACTATTTTAGAGTTGTGTAACACTTTAAAAAAAAGATTTCCAGTGTGTTTTTGTTCTGATCATAAACTGTCCAGTTCTAGTTTAACGTGCATCTTTAATTTTTTTTATTTGATTTACCATACAATAAAAAACAAAAACAACACATTTTTACTTTACTTTCACAAATGATTTATCTGTCTCACAAGATAAAAACCTGTAATTGAACATAGTTACCCTTTCAGCCGTGGGCCATTTCATTTGTTAGTAAAAAGTAACTCAGTTACTTCAAAATTAGGGATGGATAACATAAATAGTTTTGAAGTAAAATTGTGTGAAATTCAAAAACAAACAACCAGGCTCTTTCATTTCAATATATACATGGAATCCTCAGTGGGTCAGGGGTGCATGTATGATATTAAAATGTTAAAATCCACGTTTTGATTTCTCACAGTGGAAAAGAGTACAGAAAGCTACTATGATAGTTTCAATTCATTTAATTGGTTGCCAAGAAAATTAGCATATTGGTCAACTGATACACTTACTGTCTGGCTTTTGCTGAGCAAGTCTGCAACTAGTGTGTTAGTAACACTGTGCTCAGTGAAGGTAATAATTAAACAATTAAAATAATAAAATAATTTTATTTAGTATGAAAGTGACTATCAGCAGTGAATTATTACAAACTGTTGATTCAGGCATTTGTGGCTTAGTTCCTACCAAAATCAAGCATCTTTTGTACACATGCACATATTTACTAGCATTTAATTTTAATACAATGTAATAATTAAATCTCACAAAGCTACAGTTAACTGACTCATAATATGGAAACAAAATTTTATAATAAATACTGAAAACACTATAATACTAAAAAACACCTTTAATTACAGGTGTTTCAATATTACTTCAAATTCCATCATCAGTGTTAAAACCTCAAAGATAGTTCACAAGATTCTAACTGCAAAAAAAAATATTAACTATTGAGCAAGCAGTTAAGTAGTTTTGATATTCATGTGGAAATTTAGAAAAAGCAATCTTAAATGGTAAGAATAAAATAGAATGAAGATAAAACTTATGGCAGATGTTTAATAGCATACTTAAGAGAAAACATTATACAAAAAGGCTTAAATATAAGTATAAACACTGGATAGTTAAAACAACAGATTGTTTTTACAATATTAGTAATTTCTTTGTATTTTTCTGTGTTAACTTATACAGTTATATAAAGATAACCTATGCTGGGACAAACAGTACTATGTAATGAAACACATTTTCCCTACAACACATTAACTGTTAAGTATTGAACCAAACAATTGTTTAATAAAGTTACCTGATAAAATATTACTGCATTTAAAATAACACCATCATGCATATTTATCATTTCTTGATGTCACTTAAAAATTATTGTAGACACTAATTTATATGAGACAGATGTTTATTAAGGAAGACTATGTCTGAAACCCAAAGTGACATTTTATGAAGTAATTATTTTAATACATTTTAACTTTTAATATAGATAATTATTTATAATTTTATTTCATTTTGAGTTTGATAATAAATCAATGAAATAAATAAATGCATATATTTCATTAGAACATATCAATGCTCCATAAAAGCAATTGTTAATTTTAAGTTTAATACAAAAGTATTATTTAGTTGATATTATGTGAGTGTTAAAGTAAGTTATGTTTAGAAGTGATAGTTATAGCAAGTTTGCTTACATAACTGTTTATCAATCAACTGTTCTGTAATTTTATTGTTGTGAGTTGATATCAAGTTACTTAAACCTTCTAATTTATATGCAAAAACGGCTCATTTGGGTTGAGAAAATATTTTACATAGAAGAGCGTTTTTGCATATAAATTTCTCAACAAGTGAGTTTCTCGACATCACTGATTAAACCTTCTAAATTTTCCTTGTTTCATTAATTGGGTATTGCTACATTATGATGTATTGTAGTTTAGAGAAAGGTCCAGGTCTCAGTTGGACAATGTGTATATATGTAGGCAACCAACTTTGTGAAAGAAAGTAAGTGAAAGACAAAGTTAGTAAGAGATATAGTGAAATAGGTCTAGACTGTGTATGCAAGTTTAACCATAAGATTATATAGTAGAAACTTTTAATGTGTAAAAATCACAGATTGTATTGCAATAACAAAGTATGAAAAAATTCATCTTGTCAATTGGGTTCTAAAACAACTGAACCAGACTGTTTGGATTTTTGGTGTAAAAGAAAATTATACAAAGTGCTGGATAAAACTGTAGTGATTAACTGTATAATAAACATTTGTATCTACATTTGACTTGTTTTGAATATATTATTTTAAATATATTAAAAAACATTTATTGATGATACGTTTCAACAATAAGTAACAAACACCTACTGTAAAGGTCCCATGCATACATGAAAACCAACAATCAGCAATGTATATATTAATTATGATCATTTTTCTCTAAATTTTTTAGGTTGAAAGTAAAGGTACTATAATTTTAACCAGTGCATTTTTTCTTTCTTTTCACAACTAAAAAGATTTACAGAAGTTTACTATGTTGTAACAAAATGGTGTTGAAACCTCAAAAAGTCATTACAGTTCATGTTGATACATCTGGTCAATCTTGCCAATAGCCCTGCTGTGCTGTTTTCTTTGCAAGATATACTATAATTTTCAAATCAAACCCATCCTCCTTGCTGGCTTTCCATAATCCATTTAGTGTACAAGGACAACGGGTTTTTTTTCCAGTACCTGTTTCAACAGTCCATTTTCATAGATATACAATGGTGTTGTACCAAGCAATTTCAATAATGTATCTTTGAGATATTTTTTGATTATGTTGTATACTGTTGCCATTGACTACTGATTTTCAACTGTTACAAGACACTATGTTTTACTTATTATAGCTGAGGAATAATTTAATTCAGGTCTCTTTCTGAATGACTCTGTTACCTCAAGTTGATTCTATTTCTTTGTGTACCAATTACATTAAGTACAAAAGATATCCCCACCTTATAAATCCTAAATCCCCAATACTTTGCAACAAAAAGAGCTATTATATACTCTTCCTAAAAGAAGCTAATTTCCAGTGCCTTCATGCTATTTATAAAGTGTCAAATGATGTTAAAATGTAGGTCTGATGCATTCCATTCCACTGCAGCTTTATATTAGCTGTGGATATCACATAATTACAGATTTGCATATTTAAAGTCCTTTTAATACAAGGTTTTCAACTCACTGTAGACATTCAAACTTAAAATCAAGTAATAAACACAATCCCAACAAATGTTGCTGGAAATGATATGGTCCATCAAACATGCTCTGGAAGAAAATCCAGTGAATATAAATACAACAGGTTGGAAATATATTTAAAGCAGCTGGAGAAAAGAGAAGGATTAATCTGTGATTATTGATAAAACCCTCATCCTGCTGAAATAAAAAAAAGTATTCACCAGGCTTTTACAAGTTAATAATAATAATTATATATTTATCATAGTCTTGTAAAAGCCTGTTGAAGCATCATTTTGAGTAACATGCAGAGCTTCAATACCTTCATTCCAGGATGGATATCAATGTGTTACTGTGTAGAAAGAGGCTACAATGTTTATGTCATTGTAAGAAGCTTACAATTTTTCACTTTTTTTTTTCTAAAAACCTATTAAAGATTTAGACAGTCTTCCTATGAATAGCCTGAAAGGTGAAGCAAAGGCTGGAAATACAAACTTCAGTATCAAAGGATTATAGATTTTAGTTTTGAAAATTATTATTTTAAACATTCTGCTTGTAGCTATTTATAAACTTGAGGCAAGAATTACCTGATGATCAACCATGACTTGTTAATTTAAATTCTATTTCTTTTAAAAAGATATTAAAAATGTGAATAGCTATACAAATTGAATTAATTTTTGTCTTGCTATTTCAGTGATGTCGAGAAACCCACTTGTTGAGAAATTTATATGCAAAAACGGCTCGTTTGGGTTGGGAAAATATTTTACATAGAAGAGCGAACAACGTTTCGACCTTCTATGTAAAATATTTTCCCAACCCAAACGAGCCGTTTTTGAATATAAATGTCTTGCTATTTGTAGGTGAAGGATGATTTTATTTTGTATGGTTATCTCATGCTTGAGATCATTCATTATTATCAGAAATTTGGTCATATAACAAATAAAGAATAGACTTAGGTTTTATGAAAATGCTGTCAATGTCACATTTACTCATTATGATAATTTAAAAAGGGGCAAAAAAACAAACTACAGTTTACTCTTCACAAATATTGGTTATTTGGAAGAGTGGAAGTGAATTTGTCAAATACACATTACTCCAAAGGATCTCACGTTACATAAAAATTAAATACATTTTTCATGTAGTGTGAACTCTCAGTATTTACCCTTCATCTTTCTAATTATAATACTTATTACATTTGAAATTCTTCAGTCCAGCACCGTTTGGACTTGACTTATGCCGGACCTCTTATGTAAATATGTCTTATCCCTACGCTCGTAGATTGCTTTACATACTTATTGCTATGTCATAAAAGTTAGAATAAAGTTAAAAACAGCATTAACATCACATTTCGCAGACATTATGCCTGTTTAAAATACAGGCAAAACAGGAATGTATAACTAAAACACTCGACTTCTGAGGTAAACAAACTTGGCGCCTTGGTGCTGCTAACAGCGCCATCTTGGTAGCCGATTTGCAAACTAATAGCGGCAGATTCAAAATGTGCCGGACTAAAGAGTTTCACCTATTTATTTATGATAGAGTAGTTCTCTGTTACTAGTATTTGTTTGTAGCACAAAGCTACTCGAGAGCTATCTGTGCTAGCCATCCCTAACTTAGCAGTGTAAGACTAGAGGGAAGGCAGTTAGTCATCACCACCCACCGCCAACTCTTGGGATACTCTTTTACTAACGAATAGTGGGATTGACCGTAACACTATAACACCCCCACGGCTGAAAGGACGAACATGTTTGGCGCGACAGGGATGCGAACCCGCGACCCTCAGATTACGAGTCGCACGACTGAACACGCTTGGCCACGCCAGGCCCTGTTACTAGTAAAAAAGATAATATAATTTTAGAGCTTATTTATAGATATATTAAATAGAAAGTCAAAATATCTAATTAATTCCATAAAATATATATGTAACATCGGCTCGTTTGGGTTGAGAAAATATTTTACGTAGAAGAGCGAGCAACGTTTCGACCTTCTTCGGTCATCGTCAGGTTCACAAAGAAAGAAAGAGGTAACTGACCAGAAGCTGATCACATGTTTGGAAGGGCTTGTGTAACTGAGTATCGGAATGTAGAGGGCA
The DNA here is from genome assembly GCF_004210375.1 of Tachypleus tridentatus. NCBI lineage: Eukaryota > Metazoa > Arthropoda > Merostomata > Xiphosura > Limulidae > Tachypleus > Tachypleus tridentatus. The sequence continues at coordinate 53,890,699 of NC_134825.1, forward strand.
GTGTTAGATATTTCAATATATAGTTTTATATTATTTATTTTATTATATTTAATATAGGTATAAAGGTGTTCCTTTGGCAAAAACTAGTAACAAAATATAACATTCCAATTAATACCAAATTTATTCAAAAACTAGGCACAAAACTGAGGTCTATACTATGTAAACACTACACTGACAAACACCAAACCAACATTATTTATAAAATACAATGTGATAACTGCCACGACTTCTATATTGGAGAAACAAGTAGAAAAATGGAAACCAGATTCAAAGAACATAAAAAGTCACTTTCACACATTTTCGAACACTGCAAGTCAAATAAACACAACATAACCATAGAAAACACCCAAATACTAAATAAAGAAACAAACGCAAAATTAAAGAAGCCTTACTTATACAACAACTTAAACCCAAAATAAACCAATACAAAGGAACACCTTTATACCTATATTAAATATAATAAAATAAATAATATAAAACTATATATTGAAACATCTAACACCGCCCTCTACATTCTGACACTCAGTTGCACAAGCCCTTCCAAACATGTGGTTAGCCTTCGATCAGTTACCTCTTTCTTTGTGAACCTGACGATGACCGAAGAAGATCGAAACGTTGTTCGCTCTTCTACGTAAAATATTTTCTCAACCCAAACGAGCCAATTTTACATATACATTTCTCTACAAGTGGGTTTTCTCGACATCACTGATTATTAATTCCATAAAAGTCACTAATTAGGCTTCACTTGGAATCCTGTGGACAGCTTTGGTCTTTTTATCTAAGAAAGGATTCTCAGAGCAACTAGAATGATTCCACTTTCCAGGGATTGAAGTTACAAATTTCGCAAAACGAAATTTTATTCAAGCGACAGTATATCGCATTCGTAAATTGAGGAAATGCTATGTATTTTTATTAGTACATTTTATTCTTGTAAAACATAAACTTTTTGTTAGTTTGTAATTAAGTACAAAACTAGAGAATGAACTATCTGTGCTCAACGTACCACAAATATCGGAACATGCTTTAAACGTTATAAGTCCGCATACACACTATTGTACCACTAAAGGGGTGGGGGGGGGCAAAACTGAAACGTACCTTAAATTAATCGAGTGTTAAATCACGTTACATCTTCATCACAAGTTCACATTCCAATTTGTTGTCTTCATTATATATTTCAGACGTAAACTTTACAAACATTGTAATCATTTCTTTAAAGTCACAGACGTAAATTCTCTTTAACTAGTTTAATTGCAATTTAGAACTTATCCTTTAAATGCTTCTAGCATTTTGAAAATAATTCAATTGTGACAATTTGCATTTAAAAAATGCGCTCTACCATAACATTATTTGTGGGCGTTACAAAAGTTTAATGCATAATTGTCTTCAAAAATTTAATTTTGTTACCTTAAACAATCTTTTGTGACATATACCGTTTAAATTCAAGGCTATTTTTCTTGACAATGAGAAAAAATTCTAATATTGTATACATTTAAAGAAAGAACTAGACTGATGAAGTATTACTAAAAACTAGCCCAAATATAACTTATCACCAATCAATTTTATGGCGACCAAGTTTTTTTTTAAACAGCCAAATTTCAAGTAGGGTACCTTAGGGACCAGTATTAGGATCTTTGCTCTTTTGTTATTTACTAAAATGATGTAGAAGGCAGATTGGTCAATAACTTAGTTAAATTTGGTATTGATGATAAATGTTTTGGTTTTTGATAGTTATGAAGGTAATACTTCTGTTTCAAAAGGATTCGAATTATTTGATGAATTGGGAAAATAATACAAGGGTAATTTAATCATATTCATAACTTGATATCATAATAATTTAAACTATGAGTATGATTTTAATGGGGATAAACTTAATATCAGTACAGAATAAAGGGATCTTATTAGTGGCAGGACAAATAGGACTAGATTGTACAAACAGAAATACTGAAAAGAAGTCTAGAGGTTGTAATTTCATTGTATTTGTCATTGATTAGACTGTACTCATTTTTGGATGTCTTGGAAAAGATGCTGAACTGTTAGAAATGGTTCAGAGTATGGCTAATAGTGGGATGAAAATGTCATACGAAGTCAGGTTAATACCTGTACAACTGCCTTTTCTTGAAAAAAGGAGTGAGATTATTAACAAATTTATAGTGACGATGTATTAATTTGTTTTTTGTGTTTGATTATAAGAATATTAGGACTATGGGACATGAATATTAATTTGATATGGGTTGCTTTCAGATGTGGTTGATACAGCAAATTCAAGGGAAGGTTTGATAAATTTTGATGATAAAGACTGGTCCAGATGGACCTGGCTCATCCTTGTCCTTAATTAGATATATATATTATTATAGGTCAATAACCTCTAATCAAAAGCCAACATTCTATTGGTTTGAAATAAAAAAAATTAAAATAACCTCTGGGAAACGATGTTTGCAAGACAAAATTATTTATCCTAATAATTCTGTGTTTTGTTAGAAGTCTGCAATCACCTTTCTTCACTATATTTCATGTATGTTACTACAAACAAAGAAAATAAAAATAGAGTTTAAAGTGTTAATAACTGTTATAGCATGTGCTTAAAGTCTTGTCTCCATCTTTCAATTCTAACAAACCAGTACAATATTAATTGCTCTATAACATTTTATTTTCAAAGTGTAGGTAACTTATAATACCGGTATACAACTCTGAAGTATCAATTCAAACACTTGCAAACTTGGATCTGCCAACTGGATATAAATACTCCAACTCTACAAATATTTATTGTTGAAGAAAACAATATGCAGTATCTTCCAACATGGCTTAACACACCAACAAAAGTAAAGTGGAAACATGCTTAAGGCTAAGTTCAGCACACAATAAAAATTACACATAATATTCATACTTAAAATATATTTATATATATATATATATATATATATATATATGCATTATATATTTTCAACAAAAGTAATATACATCATCTCACTTGAATGAAAGAACTTAAGAAACGAAGTTTTACATCAACTCTAAAAATCTCTTCAAATGTGGGGCTTCTATAAGAAAATAACACTGTATCTGGGCTTTTTTTATCATCAAAGAGCTAATATTTACATTTACACTCATCTTTTTACCAAGTTGACTCTAAAAATTTAAGAACAACTATCTTACAAGATCTTTTAATAAAAGTCCAATTAATTTTTACTTAAAAATACAAAATAATGGCAATTACAGGCACTGTTTGCAGGAAAATATTACAATTTTACAATGTTGTGTCACTTTTTACATTGTAAACTAGTAATAATTTACTTTTTAGTATTTCATTTTCTATGAAAGTGGATTGTTGTATAAGTTACTAACAATTTATATACATATTTTTGTAAGCTTAACTAAACATCTAACCAAAATCTTTATATATTTTAGTCTTTTTTTCATTCATGTGTAAATATTCTACAATATCGAGGGACAAGCTACCAGTAGTAAACAGATCTAATACTAGTGTATAAAATAAATTCCACCTGATCCACTACATATTTCTAATTTGTATGTAGTATTGTGGGATTTTGAAATGCATAACTTACACACATTTTTAATGTTTTATTAACGATGGCATAATTTTAGGGCTTTGTCAAATATCTGTTAACGTACTTTGTTTTCACATATTTTATAACTTTTATATAAATTAAACCCACAATAAGTAAATATAATAGGTAATTTAATATATTTTTAATTTAATTGCAGAAATATATACCAAGTGAGCAGATTTAGCATCATTAGTTGCATGGTTTCACATTTCGTTTATTTAACTTACCCTCTAGTCGAAAACTTAAGACTACTCTCTTCTAACTCCTTGATATATATTAAGTTGTTTCATATGAAATGGCAGATTTCTGCTTAGTTGAAGAGTGAATGTAATTAGGATCAGTTGAACATAGTAATTTGACTGTATGCTATTCAGTATTAACAAGAGTGCTGTGCTTTTCATTTGTCTGTCATGCCAAGTTGTGTTATAATTGTTTTTGTGTTTCTTTGGAACCCTATACAAGATGATGTCTTTAAAAGAATTACGACTGCTCTTTTGTATGAGTTTCAAATTGGGAGAAAAAAATGCAGCTGAGGCTGCTAAAAATGTCAATTTAGTGTTTGAACAATTGACTACTTCTCAATGGACTATTCTGCATTAGATCCAGAAATTTCATTCTGGTGATATAAACCTTGAAAATGAATCCTGAGGAAGGCCTCAATCTGTTGTGAATGAAGAAAGATTAAGAGATTGTGGAAGCTAATCCATAAATCGCAGTTTGGGCAGTTGAAGCAGACTTAGAAGTTTCCAGTGCAACTGTTTCTTGTCATCTGTCTGTAATCATAAAGGTTAAAAAAATGGACAAATGGGTACTGTACAAATTGACAGAATGGCAGAAACTGATTAGGAACAAGAGGGAGTCATTCTTGAAGTGAATTGTTACCTGCAACAAGAAGTGGATCGTATACAACAACCGGAAGAGATCAGGACAATGGTTAGTTGCAGGTAACTCCCTAAGACATATGTCAAAACCACATTTGCACCCAGAAAAGGTTATAGTGACAACATAGTGGTCTGTAAAGGAGATTATCCATTACTCCTTTCTGCAACCAGGTGAAACAATTAGATAATGATCTTACTACTAACAAATTGATAAAATGCATTGATAATTAACCATCAAACAGCCACTACTGATGAACAGACATGGACTAATTCTGCTGCAACATATCACAATACTCCATACCTAGCAACTCACCATTTCAACATTGAGAGAATTGAAATATGAAATTTTGGATGATCCACCATACTCACCTGGCCTATATCCAACTGATTATCACCTTTTCTGGCACTTGGGAGTTTTTTACTAGAACAAAACATTTTTGAATCAGAATAATATTGTCAAAGCCTCTGAAAAGTTTATAGTCTCCAAAACAATGGAGTTTTACAGAGATGGAATATTTTCATTAGTATCCCACTGGAAGAAAACCATTACAGAAAATGAAGTATATTTTGATTAATAAAACTGGTGTTTGTTAAAAAATAAAGAATTTTAATATTTACCTGTACAATCAGCCATTTCATGTGAAACAAACTAGTAGAATGTGATGTATTCTAGTTTACAAGACATTTTTAGGCACTTGTACATGCACCTTAACCTATGTTTTGTTACTAGTATTTGAAAAGCAATCATTAGCTAGTTCTGCATTTGGTGTAGTAGCACTTACAAAGTCATAAACATATGACTTTGAACATCATTTGTATCACTTAACTGATGTTTTTAAATAACTGTTAATAAGATCACTGGTTCCATTATCATATTCTGAGGATGCTATTTCAATATTTTTATTGTTAATACCAAATGAGTTATCAATAGATGGAATGTTGTTCTTTTCTTTAGAAATGCCACCAGTGTCCAAAACTGGTGTAAAAGTTGAATGTTCAAAACACTTTACTGGTGAAGTTGTTATATTAGCTGCATTTGGGTGTATTATACAAGGTTCTAACTCTAGAAAGCCAGAGGTAACATCAAGACTAGAAGGGTTAACTGTTGTTACTGGATCCATAGCTTCCATTTCAATGTCCTCTAAATTTTCCTGTACTGATTCCAAGGTGACTACTTCAGTTATTTCAAAACTATTTCCTACAACTGTATCAATTATATTTTCAACAATATTGTTAACAACTACATCATTTTCTTCTGTTGTTAAAGTACTTTCTGAGAAGGATTTATTTCTGCCTTTGATATTACCTAAATTTTCCATATTCCAAGCAGACTGTTCTGTAGGTTCCAGAGAGTTTGCTTTAAGAGTTTTTAGACTGGAAAGACCATTATTTAATTCTCCATCAGCATCCTTTGAATCGGGAGTTTTAACTTTATGTTCATTAAATTCTTTATACTTGATTACTTTTATATCTTCTTCAATTGTAAGGATCAATCCATCAAGTGAGTCTTCATCATTATATTCAAGATTTTTTTGTTTTGAAACAATATCATTAAAAAAATATTTTCCACACTTTGGAGATTTCAACGCATCTTTGGACATTCCAGTTTGGAAGCTTGTTGATGGCAATTCTGAGCTTACATTATGAGACAATGCTGTGAAATTTAGCAGTGTTTCTGGACACATTATATGCAAAACACTAGTTTTTGATTCTGGTAAAGTCATTGTCTCTTCTAGCCCAAACTTTATATCAAACTCTTCTTTACAATTACTAGTAAACTTATATTTACATTTCTTATCTTCATCTTCTGAGTTGACACCCATATCATGTTTTTCATAATATTTCCCCAGTTGTTCTCTTTCTGTTGACTGTAGATTCCTATTGTGTTCTTGTTGAGTATTTTCAACATAGTCTGATTTAAGTTCCTTGCATGTTTCTTCTGTTTTCAGGTTTACATTACTCTCTTGTTTTCCATTCATCACATAATCTGATTCAGATTCCATAGCTGTTTTTCCTGTTTGTAGTTCTGTATGGTATTCTTGTTTGTAATTTTCTGACATACCTGATCCAGTTCTTGCTTCTGGTTCTCCTACTTTTATATCCTTATTTTTTTCTTGATTATCATTTTTTGTATGATTTAATAAAGGTTGATTATTTATTTCTTCTAATTTTGGGATTGTTTCTTTTGTTGTAAATTCTGATTCATGTTGTTTTGAGGTATTTTCTAGTTGTATGTCCACAGTGTGTTCTTGTTTGATATATTTTGTATGTTCTAAATGTGGTTGATTATGTATCTTTTCTGGTCCTAAGTTCACTCTGTGTTCTTTTTTATTACCTTTACATTCCAATTCAGAATGCTTACGTAATTCTTCTGATCCCAAGTCCATTGTAGTATGCTGTTTATCACATTTGGTTCTATCTTTATCATTAACTTCTTTTAAAAAATCTTTACTCTTTTGTGCTGATTGATTTTCTGACACATCTAGGACATCTGTTAATACCACTTCAAGTGTTTTATGTTGGCTGAGAACTTCTTCTATAACGTTATTTTCTATTTCATTAGCCACATGGACTGTTATAACAGAGTTATTGCTATCATTGTTTTCTCTTGGCAAATTCACCTTTATTACTGACTCTGTGTTATTTTCTACAACAGGAAGTTCATTTCTTTCAATTTTCCCATTTACTTTATCACTATCAATATTTAATTCTTCAGATTCATTTAAATGCAAGTTCTTATTTAATGTTTCAACAATAGTGCTATTTGGAAAATGCTCAAGTGAGACTTCTTCAAAAGGAGATGAAAACCGATTCATGAAAGACTGTCCTCTATCTCTGAATATCAAATCTTTACTCTCATTTTCAGTGTTCCAGATTTCCATCCTATCAACTTTCAGAAAACTCTGTGGCTTTAGAAATGCTAGGGGTTGAAGATGGCATCTGATGTGATCTCGCAAACAAGATGGCTGCATTGTGGTGTAGTCACAATAAGGGCAGCTGATGCCTCCTGTGGCACCATGGCGTTTTTGATGACTCTGTACAGCATCTTTTCGTTGATTAACATAAGGGCAACGGTCACAGTGGAAAAATCTTTTCTCTTTTTCCTCAGTTGTTTCATTCATTTGAGATTTCACGTAATCTGCTTTAAGTGAAGTTTCACTGTTTAACAAGGAGAAACTTGGCTGAATGTCAAATGTAACATTTTTAGTATAAGTTTCAGTATAATTTTTTCATGCACAGGCTTATGTTTTTGTAGGTTAGCTGCAAATTTGACAGAGTAGTCACACTTATCACATTTATATCGATTACTTTGCCCATGAAGATTAATGTGACGTTCATACCGTGCAATTTTAGTGAAGACAGCAGGGCATTTGGGACAAGAGTGACCAGATAGTGTTTTAGTTCTTACTTTTTCTTTACAGACAACATTACCCTTAGAGTGAAGTCTCACATGAGTTGACAGGTTGTTTTCATTATCAACTACATAAGAACAGGAAGAACAAGCAAACTGTCCACTTCCATTGTGCAACTGCAAGTGAAAGTGGAGAGTTGACTGTTTATAGAAGACTGCAGGACAAAGTAAACACTTATGTAGTTTTACAGGATACCGGATATCATGTTTTTCACAAAAGTATCTAGTTTCTATTTCTTCGAGTTGCAGGAAATGAGCAGTAGTTTTTGCATTTTGTTTCAAGGTATTCTCATTGTTTTCTGTTGATGACTCATCAAAATCCCTCAGTTTTGAGACTAATTCCTCTTCTTCCAGATTAGTTTTTTGAGGCTTTTCAACTGGAGGTCCATAGGATGCTTCCCGTTTGGCTGCATAAGCTGGAGTATGAACAAAGAAATGTTTGTGAAGATGGGGCTTATGCTTTGCTCTGTAATCACAGTGTGGACATGAGAAAGGATAGTTTGACCCATGGAAACCTTTATGTATTGTGAAGTCTGCTGTGCTTTTAAATACAGCTGGACATTTGGTGCAGAAATAGCTGAAGACTTTCTTTCTCACTATAGGAAAGGATTCCTTAGGAGAAGAAAACCCAGTTGGATTTGAATCATTTGCTAGTGAAGAGTCTGTAGCTGTATACTGTTGTAATAATGACATATTTTCTCTGTTCCATCTTTTCTTCCCTTCTGATGCTGAAGTAAGGAACTGATCAACTTCATTTTCTTGATGAAGCTTCAAATGCCCACCAAAAACTCCTGAGTTATTGCAATGGTAGTTACACAGTGGACAGGCAAACTTAGAAGAAGAATCCTTTCCATGCATAGCTTCGTGATTAAGCACATTAGCTCTACGTTTATTTTTCATTGGACAAAAACGACATTTATACTTACCATCTTCTGGCTTGTCAAGGGTTAACTGTGCAACTTGTGGTGTTTTATCCATCTGAGGCAGTTCTTCTTGTGACACTTCTGAGCTGTTGCTCTCTTTATGAACTTTCATGTGTTGTATGATAAGATGCTGTCGTGTTGCCCAATATGAGCAGACAGAACACCTGTAGGGAGCCATGCTGTTTGAGCGATGAAATTGTTTATGGTATAAAAATTGAGACCTATTATCAGTTTTATAAGGACATCCATCACAGGAATACTTCTTGAATGTAGCTGCAAGTCCAGTGTATACATAAGTTGCTGGTTTCCTTGATGAACCAACTTTGGCTACATTCACTATAGCTTGGTTTGTTTCTGCTTCATTTTTAGGGTATGTAGGTTGGATGTTGTTATCTCCAAGAATATCAGTGGGTAGAGGAATCTGATAGTTTTCAAGAGCCTGTGCATGTAGCTTCATATGTCGTCTAAGAGGTTTTCTGAACTTGACATAGTAAGGGCAATGCAAACATTTAAAAACAGCTCCTTCTCTTGGTTGATGCCGTTTCATATGGAGTTTCATATGAGAGTCTTTCACACAAGAATATGGACACAAATGACAGCTCAATGGCTTTAATGCTGACTCCCTTGGGAAGCTGAACTTTCTATCTTCAGAATGGACACCTGAAAGATAAAGTTTTCTGCCATGTTGAGAGACAGTGATACGTTCCTCTAAGTCATCAAGATGTCCTCCATGCCTGCCCTTAATGTGTCTTAGGATCACATGTCGCCAGTTAGAAACCAAACCGCAGATTCGGCAACGGAATGGCTTCAGACCAGCATGAACTGCCATATGACTAACAACAACTTTCTTTGCTAGATGATGAAAGTTGCAGTGATTGCAATAGAAAAACTTTGCTTCTTTTTGAACTGCATTTTCAAGAACTGAGGACTCGATCTGTGCTCTTTCCTCATTGGAATCTTCAACAGGGAATGGAATGTCTGGTGTCACAACAATATTAACCATGTCACCTTTTAACTCAGGAGAGAGTTGATCACTATTCCTATTAATGTCATTTGTTTTCAAACTCTCAGTGTTACCAGACTGCACAGCAAATTTGTATTTTGAATTTTTAATTTCTACTGGTACATTGATCAGAAAGTCTTTGTATTTGTCATAATTTCTTCTTCCTGTTTCATCAGTTAACAAACAGGTTGCTCCTTGATGACTAACATCTTTTGCCATTTTCATTTTGATATGCTTTGTGATATCCCACTGCCAGTTAGATTTGTAGCAGCAGGCTGAGCACATGAATGGTTTTCTATTAAAATGCTGTACAATGTGGACATGGAAACGAGATGCTGTTCGAGTTATGAAGGGGCAGTATGCACACTGGTACTTTTTAACAATTTTAGTTTCTACCATTGGAAAACTAAAAATGTTTTCTTGTTCTATTTGTTTCTTATTCTTCTTATTTTCAGCTTTTTCTACATTCACTTCTATATCTGATGACATTTCCATATCCTTGTTATGTAAATGTTCTTGACAAGTTTCTTCCTTACTTTGTAAATTAAACTTATTATTTAAACTTAAATCCAATGGTGTTTCTTGATTTTCAGAAACCTCAATTTTTGAATTTTTCAATTCTTTGGTTGGACTCTGACAAAGAGCTTTTGGACTAAATAATAAATTTTCATTTTGGTCATTATGTTTAATTTTTTCAGACTGGGTGACATTTTCACTTGTAATGTAACTTGAAATGATGGGGAGAGAGCTTTTTGGATTTTTTATTTTCATCTTCAAAACTGGTTTCTTACTAACTAATGATGTCATGGGTTTTTCTGGATGGTATTTCTGGATATGCCTTGTTAAATCTCCTCTCCACTTACATTTGTAATTGCAGTGGGTACACTTAAATGGCTTTTCTCCTGAGTGAACTCTCATGTGTTTTTCCAGTTCAGACATCCATCGTGTTTTGTAGCCACATACAACACACACAGGAAGGGGTTTATCTAATTTAGCATTTTTCAAAGATGCTGACATATGGGACATTTGTACCTGTCTATTATTAAATGAGGGTGTTGAAGAAAGAGCAGAACTATCAGAAGTTGACTGAATTTTACCAGGAGTCTGTGATCCTTCCTGTAGGTATTCTGACAATAAAGTTTTAAGAATTGGCATTCTCTTTTTTATATTTCTAGATGAAAGCATTTCTATAACACATGCAATATTTCTTGCTTGTTCACTACCCTCATGCAAGAGTCTAAGATGACGTGCCAATAAAGAAAGCAAAGCAAAACCCATCCCACAAATAGGACAAGAGTGCAATTTCTTAGAGGCGTGACAGCTTTCGTGTTTTCTGAGATCTGATGGCCAGGCTGCACGATAAGAACAAAAGCTACATTTATAATTTTTCTTGTAAACTTTACCTTGTTTGACTGAAAAATTAGAGTTTGAACTGTCAAATTGTTTATTTTGTGTTGCAATAGCTTGAATATTTTCTACCAGACCTTGTGCATTATTTGCTTCTTCTGAGTCACTTGGGGGCTGTTCATCTGCAAATAATATGCTTTGATTCTCTTCTTCTGTTGTACCAGTGTTAAAACTTTTAACTTCATTTTCAATCTTTTGTTCATCCAAAGTGGAATCATGATGTTGAAGTGTATGAGTTTTCAAAGCTTGCTCAGAGTGACAAGTATAACTGCACTTTCCACATTTAAACATCTCACTAAGTCTATGATTTTTCATGTGCCTATCAAGATTCCATTTATATGCTGTTGAAAAATTACAAAAATCACATTTCACTTTTGGCAAGGAATGATATTTACAATGCTTAGTATACCTAGCTTTTTCATGAGTGACATAATCACACTGCAAGCAACGAAAGAATTTTCTCTTTAAGTGGGATATTTTTCATGTTGAATTAATATAATTTTACTCTTTGCCTGAAAATGACATTTGGAACATTGATAGCCCCCCTTTTCATCTTTTAAAGCAGTGCTTTCAGCTTGAGCTCTGGAATCTTCAGGAACCTCTCTCTTTTCTTCACCTTCTACTGCAGGTTGATTCAAGCATACCAGCTGATTTGAGGCTTCCTCTTCAGTTTGTAAAATTTCTGATTGCTCTTTGTGGATGTTTTGTTGAATAACTGAATTTTCTAAATCTTTCATCTTGCTTCCTCCTAATGGCAATGACAGCTGGTTTGAGGTTTCTTCTTCTTTATGTAAACTTTCTGCTTGCTCCTTCTGGATCCTTTGTTGAATGGCTGACTTCTCTAAGTCTTTCAACTTACTTCCTCCTATAGGTTTTAACACTTTCTGATGGACCATACCACAATGTCTCTGTAATTTCTGGAAATGCTTTGATGCATACAGACAATATGGACATTCAAAAACTGCTATTCTTTCTCTATGAACTTGCTGTCTATGATAAAGGAACTCTCTTGGGTTAATTGTGACTAGATTACAAAGCTCACATGTATATTTTCGGCGAATACGTACTGGACCTAATTCTGAAGTTCCAGAATTACTCACTGTTGAAGCTGCAGGCGCTGTGTCAAAAAATGAAGCTTCTTCTAAAAGTTCTGAAGAACTATCAAATCTTTCTATTCCTGCTGCCATATTTGAAGGATTGACCACACAACCAGAATAGGATGAGTCAAAAATGCTAATGTTTACTGGATGAACAGATTGAGACTTTTCACTAGCTAATAAAGAGTTTGTCAAAATATTTTTATTAACCTGATCATCATCTTCTAAAAGTCTCTTTTTCTCATTTTCATAACGTTTCTTTTGTTTTTCTACAACATGTTGATGAAAACTTTCTTTGTGATAGCATAAGGAAGCTTCATTTGGAGCAACATAACCACACAGCTCACATGTGGAAGTTCGACGTATTCCGTGGATAACTCTTTTATGCCTGTACAAGTTTGCCTGGTAGCGAGACACAAAAGGACACAATGGACAGTTGAAAACTTTAGCAGAATGAGCAATGGCTACATGACGAGCCAACACACGGCGACTTGCAGCTGCATAGTTGCAAGTATCACAAAGGAACTTTTGCCCTGAAGGGGACATGTTTCACTAATTATTTGCACGTACAACACAGGTAGTTGATAAACTTTTCTCAAACTGTGGGGAAAAAAAAAAATTCATTAATTTAATGATGAGTCACACAAATTTTTTTTATTAATTGTGTAAAAATAATGTTTTACTTAACAATTATAAAAAAAAAAAACAGGAAGTCTGATAGAGGTTGTTTAGTAATTTACTGATATTACATTTCACAATGATGAGATGTTTTGTGCAGTGCTATAAAAAATAAATCTTATATATAACCAGAAAAATAGTTAATGAAGTCTGAACTATCAGTTGGTTAGAAAATCCTTTTTCAGCTAGACAGCAAAATGTCTAAATGAACACAAATCTGATGAACCTTACATATAGAATTCATTTTGTGTTTAATTGATGTAATTTGTTTTAATAACCAATACTTTCAAGATGTAGAAACTGTGGTTTTGTGTTTCACATATTTCTTCATGACAAAATGTTTTCTAATCAACAAGAGAATGTACATTATATATATTTTTTTTTACTAACTACAGTGCTTTGGTGTTAGACCTTCCACACATTTAATTAAGAATCCAGATGTTTGAAAATTATATCAATGTAATATACAATGTAACAGAAAACCTCCTTCTTTAACCAAGCTCCTATGTTCATAAAAGCATTATCTCTAGGTTCTTCTGTTAATTCTGCCATTATTGCTTGTCCTCTGTTATGAAAAGTAAATGAAGTGTGCTGTTATATAATCTGTGATATGAACAGTACCAAACATTACATGTCCTATCTCTGAGAAATATCTTATTTCTGACATAATACACCAAATTCTGATTTCTTGCAATGAATGCTATATTTAAGTCAAGACACAGCCTGTTCTATGAACAGATGGACATAACAAATCATAAGAAATAATAAATAGGATAGTTTTAGTAATAACCTTATGTATACGTTACACACAAGTACAAGATGGGAGTTTCCACTTTCTTTATCCTATGAATAATCTAACAAATTAATTATTTCTCATACTCCATACTCTCTGAAAAAAATCAGTTCTTTCATTTTTTGTCTGATAATAATTACAATATGTATGCTTGTAATGTGAGACTTTAATAATGAAATTGGAGCAGAAGGTCTATCAGAATCTAGGACCTAAATTGTTAATAAAATGGAAATTATAACTGACTAGCTAAATGCTGACCAAATGAATATTTTTTTTAAATATTAATTACAATGAAATACTTCTCAGAGTATGGCGGACTGTAATAGAATCAATGCTATGTGCATGCTATCATCTTCAACAGAACATTTTCAACATGGTATTATATATTTATTTCAATTAATGATTTATTTTACCATAAATTACTGATTTAGTGACAATTCATGATAGAAGGGTGTAAATATTGGATATAATGTACAGAGACACAGAAAAAAAAGTATTTTAGAATCTATGGGTTATGCAAACTATATGATGGGCCAGGGTATTCCTATTCTTTACATGAATGCCATCTTGTATTTAAGTTTGTCAGAGTGTGAGTCAGACTAGTGTTGGCAATTAATAGATATATCTTGAGAACTCATCTAGTTTTTTGTGTACAACATACTTATAGATTTATTCAAATCTTGCCACATTTTGTGTGTATTAAGTTTGGGAATCATAAATCGACATTCCTTCTGCAATACAAGGTTTGTCAAATGGGTATGTTTAGTTACAAGACATGTTCAGTATCTTTCATGCTAGTCTTAATGTTCTCAAACTATTTTGAATTCACTATAAATAAAAAATTATAAGTCCCTTCTTTTATTTAATGTCATGCAAAAGAAACAAATACAACAATACATGTACTTATATAATAAAACATAATGATGTACAACTTTCTAATCAAGTATATTTACATACCTTTTTATACATGGTTGGAAACTGCTTTATGTAGAGAAATGAGTGTTTCAATCCTTGATATCTTCTGAAATGTAAAATGTTTGTTAAAAAATAAAAGGATATATATGAAGCATACATAAATATTATTTTTATTGTACTTTAATCACTTTGTACTTTTATCACTGGTGTACTTCTCACACATATATATTATATTCTTGTGATTAATTGCAATGTTAATAGACTAAAACAGTAGAAGTACGTGGGCACATGTAGCTTCTTGTATTAAGCAGATAATTGTTCTTAGGCAAGTACTCTGGAATATATTGATATTAAACAAAGTACACCTCAAATATAGTATTTCACAATATATTTTAAAAAATCTTATAAATTATATATAATTATACCTCAACATTTAAAAAAAATCACTCTGATATTTTTTTAAAAGCAGTAACTTTATCTAAAGATATGGTTTAATAAATACAGAAACCAGTAATAATTACATTCTCATACATTATCTATAGAGAAAGTAACAAAAGAAGTAATTCTTATATAGTTTCAAATTAAATATATCACTTGTATAGCTTTTCTTTCTCTCTTTTAACAGGCCTTTTTCAAAGTTTGTGAAGTGCTTAAAAAACAAATGGTATTTTAAAAGATTGTAGAATTAAAAAATTGAGATATTGTTTGAATGATACCATACATTTGGAATTCAAACATAACTAAAAAATTTCTGAAATGTTATATTAATTACATGTATCATGCCTTCAATTTTTATTATTTTATATTTGAAACAATATTATCTGTGAATATAGCTGCAACAAATAATCATATGTTATGTATCCAAATATACATTTGAGTATACATTTCACAAGAATTGGAACACAATCTGCTTCCTCCTAAATGTTCATAAGCTTTAAAAAGTAATACTGTCATGTTTACACACTGTATAGAGTTACTAAACATTCTTTTAAACAAGAAAAGGTGAAACTCAATTGGGATATGTACACTTTGGCAATGTATGGAAAACAGCTAAGTCTATCAAAACAGAAACAACTGTTTCTAAATGATAACACTGTAAATGTCACTACTCCTGCTTACAGTACTAGAATGTTTCAACAACAACAACAACAAAAAACCTTGTCCTTGAAAATGAACTTATCTTTGGTACTTATTTCTAGGTTGGAGCAATATGAAAAAATAACAGCAAAATGGTTTACACAGTAAACTTATGTGAAATGACAGACTTCATTAACTTTTCTTTTTTTTCTGCATGCAATTCTATTGTCATGAATATTATCCTCACTTTGCACTAATCTCTACAATTCCACGAAGTATGGTGGCAGGAATTTTACTAGGGAAAGCATTATATAAAAAAATGGTAAAAGTTTCATATTTTAAACAGTGTATAGAAAGGAATTTATGAACTTTTTTATATTATGTATAAGGAAAAGTGAAAGATAAATAATTCAACACTTAGATACATTACAATTTTAAAGGCATATATTTTAGTAGCAATTAGCTTTTAATATAAATCTAATTTCACAACCAGCACATAAAAAAGTAATAACAAAAATAATAATGTAGGCTGATGCCCAGTAGTTAAGATTAATGTATTTTCCTGATTATACAGAAAAAAAAAGTTGATATTAAGAGAAAGGAAAAGTGTTGAAAGTCTGGAAAGATGTTTCAAGTAATCAGTAATGGTGGCAAATTTCAACAATATATAAAAAATAACAAATGAAAGGTAGATATGTTGTAGTGATGTTTTACTGTTTTTAAGAAATAGAGGAAAACTATGCTAATAGTCAGCACAATACTAATTAAATATGCATGAAAATGTTTATGAATTACTAACAAGAATTTATTATAACTAAATTTCATAATCATGAACTTACTAATCAAGAAATTCAGAACTTCATAAGTTTTTATAGCTTAGTACTTTTTGTGATGTATATTTAGTGCTGATGTGATGTACATTTAGAAAAATGTTATTAAACAAATTTTACAAATGTTTTAATATATTAAATAAATCAAGATCCCCTGTTATGGGATTCAGGTTTTTTGTTATTAGACTCACAGTGTAAGGTTATTAACTGTAATTTAAAGAAGTTTTCTAAAGAGGTACAAAAATCATCACATTCAACTTTGTCACAATTTTATGTATTTTTTAAACTAATTTCTCTGCTTTAATAAACTTGATAGATATTATTAGTTTCTATTTTCAACATAAAACTTGCAACTTTTGTTGAGAAAGCAATTTGAGACTATGCACACTAATAATTCTTCATAGATTCAATTTTCATTAAAACCAGTTTTTTTCCACTGGTCTAGAATTATTTCTATTAGGGTTCATGTTTCTTTTGCTTTAATATTTTTTTTATAAGATTTACACTTACTATACTAAAGTATTATATTTTATCACACTGAAGAATGGCCCTATAATACTTGAAATATGTATTATCAAACTCAAAATAACAGTATTTTATTACTTATGTTACTATATTAAAAATAGCAGAGGTAAGAAAAGTTTATTATCTAATACTAAGGAGTATTAATGTTTAATACTGAAGAATTTTAAAGTAATAAAGTTTATTAAGTTAAGACTCAGTAATACTATACAATTAATACTGAATAAACTAACTTTAATAACTTTGTTATATGATAAAATATACTTGGGCTTTTGCCTTTAATACTTATTTGTATGTCTCACACAAAAGATTACTAGTGGTTTAATAGCTGATGTTATTACACTTACAGCTATTAGTTCTTCAACAATATTTTGTTAAACTAGAAATACAAGTGTTTAATACCTTTATTACCATTGGTACATTCACAATTTTATGAAAGGAATTCTAATGCTTTAACACTTTGCTATCAGATGAGCATGTACGTGTGTGTGCTCATACTTATAATACCAGAATGGTATATAAGATTCATAACTCCTTTCTGTTAGACCAAAGTTATATATATTTTTTTTTACATCTGGCTATATTTTCAAATCAGACATATTTTAAGATTATTTAAACATCATTACAAATTCTTGTTTACATTCATTATTTTAAGATAGGGAAATATGTATAATGATTATGTGCCAACAAATGCTTCCATGACAGAGATAGTGATGACTTAATTTATCATAAGCTGTTGTAAAGTGCATTACATGTATTTGCAACTATACAGGAACTATACCATACACACAATTTTCAAAAACAAAATTACAAATTACTTTATATTAGAATTGCATTCATTTTTAGTGAAATTTTTATATTTATGATTTAGAAATACAAGACATTCTTCTGCACTATATGAAATAGAACCAATTTCAATTTTCAAAAGTAATTTATATTTTTCAACTTATACATATAATTAAAAATCTATTTTAAGACCTCATTAATTTTTAATGAATTGTTCAACATAACTTGCAAGAAACATTTGCACTAAAGTCAAATGCAAAATAATTAGAACAAAAATACATGAATCCACGTACATAAAGAAAATGTCTGTTTTTTTCTCTCAAAGACATATTAAATTCTTTTTACGTGTAAAATGGCACTTTAGTACTGTACTTTGTAGGTTACAATTATTTTACAATATCTGACTTTACTGTGCTTATTACTATTCTTATTTATTTCATAAATTATAAACCTGTCGAGTTTTGAAAAAAAATTATATATATATATGCAAGTGTGTGTGTGAATTCTTTACACTGTAAGAAAAACAACTAGAAACTAGTACAATTTTATACTTTTTTTAAGGTAATAACAATTAAATATGTTATAAATTATACTGTATTTTATAGTTTGGTTTTATTATGATTTCAGTATAAAAAATAAACATGAAACTCCACACATATAAATAAAAAAAAGTCTTTTTCCACTGATATATTTTTATAATTTGTAGTATTCTTTCAGGAAAATGAAAACATACATAGCTATTTTCAAATGAGAAAGCAGTAAGGGAATGTTTGAAACACTAAAAAAAACTCAATAAGATTCAAGAGGATTATATACATATACTAAGTCTAAAATGAAGGCATCACATGATACAATGTATATTCCACATTTTTTTATTAGGAAACCTCCCTTTCAAATCAAATTTGTTGGCCTAAAATTGGTAACATTGGAAAACTGAATCTTTTGTGATTGTAAAATGTATGCTGTACATTTTTCTGTTTATTTAACTGGGAAAACAATACTGTTATATAACATTTGCACTTTAAATATACTGTGTTTTAAGTCATATTGTGTGATATTAAAAACACATTTCAAAGAAAAAATACATATTTAAAAATAAGTTTTTCTTAAAACTAAATATTCACAGAAAATAACGTTTTATATGTTTTAATACTAACAGCATTATTCTAATTGCTCTACAGATCTGAAAAAGTTTCTAATCAAAATATGTAAAAATATCATGTCTAACTGGTTAAATGATGCACATAGTATTACCAACAGTAACTCAAAGTTGTAACCTTGTAATCTATGTTTCATCATGTCTCCTCATCAGAAATGGCGAATTTACACGAACTTGAAATCAAACACAAAAGCAAAAGGGTCTTTTAAAACAATAAAATTAATCAAACAACATATTTATTTTGTCCACTCTTTTGACCATGTGCATGGCGATATGCCCTAACATAGGCCAAACAACAAAAAAGACGTGGATTAAAATACCCGATGGGGGGAGTGAAAAAAAAAAAGTTCATTGAAATGCCGATGCAATGCCGCGTTACTCCATTATCATGACGAATAATTCGATGTATGGAGTTCAGTGATGTAAGGTTAAGATGCTTAACCAAAATTAATTGAAAGTTCATATTACTGAAACGGTTGTACAATATAAAATTTATTTGCGTGTGCGTTCTTGTCTTCTCGTATGTTGGATGGTCGCGTTCGCCATCTTGCCAACTCATAAAGCTTGCAGCTACAGTAAAACTGGTGGTTCTGGGTGGGACGAGTCGATAGCCAATGAAGGAGCTCTCGAAGACTCAGTTAATATCAACAGTGAACATGCCAATATATTACAGAGATTATGGGATGATTTACTTAATTTAGCTTTAATTCGCTATGTTTGGATACTTTTCTCACTGTCTAAATAAATTGTTTTCAAAATATTAATCAACTTACCAAATGTTGGCCAGCGCAGCTCACTAAGCAGTTCGGAAACACAAGTCGTCTGGTTCCACAACCAAGGGCAGCTCTGAGTGCTATAGCGAGGGTTGGAGAGCAGGAAGGAAGGCTGTCACGTGACCGCGTGAGTACCATCCTTGAAGCCCAGGTGAACAGATCTTCGACTATCAGAGTAGGTAGTCTTTGGCAGACAGAACCCGTACCTCGCAGATGAAACTGCGGGTAGACAAACAGATAAAATGTTTGTTGCTGCAAAAAAAAAGATATAAATTGCCACTGAGTCCAATGTACCTGTGTACTGTTTCGACAGCTAATAACGCTGGGATCAATATTGTTGTTCTGTTGTTTTAAGTATAATGAAAGGTGAATTGAGTTTCTGAAAACTTACTTTCTGCCTACCATCCCTTTTCTGACTTTTTTGTTGTTGTTGTTGTTTTCGTTTTCTGCTTCAACTTAACACAATGGAATATTCTTTAATAGATTGTTTATAATATTTTTACTTTAAGTTTGTCAAGTTCCTGCATAGTGTCTAATGCCATTATCATTATTGTGTGCGTTCTCAAATTCTATCCGTCGACACGAACGCCAATATATTTAAGAATAACTGCTTGCGTTGTTATTACGTACTTATGACAGATCTCTCGTACGCTTACTGAGAGGAATAGGGTCTAACAAACTCCTTAAGCAAAGAGGCTGAGAAATTTTGCGTCCCCTAGTTAAAGACGTTTTGTAACACTTACTGGTAAATTATTTTCATATCAATCGCTGTTGCTAATACTTTTCTTAAATTTCAGTTTGAAAAGTTATGCCATGTACCTTTTGTCCGCTGTTTGTTGCTTACAACACTAGATTTATTGAAGGTCACATGTGAAATTGAAATATAAAGTTTAAGCTTCGGACCTATCGAACCTCATATAACGAAGTGTGGAAGGTGCGTAGTGTATAAGGTTGTGCATCTTTGTTTTTTGATATGCATTTTATGAAATACCAACACATTGCAGTTAGCAAAGAGGAAATCTTTCAGTTAGTTCTACATTTTCTGTTTTGGGTGGTGTATGGTTTTGCCGCTCCTCTTGTCTCTTTTTTCCGCACTAAGGTCTGCTGTGCTACCTGCTTGCTTCATAACGAGTGCGTCACGTGGTATAGCGCCAGATGTTTGCTTGCATTCGCTAAAGTGCAGAAGCTTAGGTCCAAAGTTGAATGTCGTCTGAACTTTTATAATACCTGAACGCTCATTGTATTTCAAGTTCATAAAACGTAGTGCACGAGAAGGCATTCTTCTGAAAAATAAGCTCCTTACGAGATCAAGGGCGACAATCAATGTAATTAACAAACACAAAATTTTAATTTAGTCTGTTATAAAAAACTACAACAAACAAACGGCAGTTATTTTAACTACTGTGTCTTAACGTTTCTCTCTCGAGTGTTTATAATTATATATTTTTAAGAATGATATCAAAGCAATCAGATGATGTCACTAACAAATTGACGCTTTAGTTATACGAGTATTCACATCTTGTAACATATGCAAAAATATAACGAAACGATTACTTGACTATATTGATTCTGAAGGTTTAAAAGCTTGATTTATTATTTTTATTACTATAAAAGAAAGAATTAATTTGGTATTGTTTCAGCCCGACAAACAATACAAGTCAACAGTACTAATGGCTTTTTATTTTCTTTGTTTACAGTATGTAGCATTCTGGAGTATTCTTTGTAAATAAATCACATTTAGTGCCAGATGAGAAGTGTATTTTCTTGTTATTTCTCGACGTTTTGGTTCTACATTTTCACCAAAGGTTACCAACTGTAGACCTGGAAAAGTCTAAGTTAAATTACAACAGTGGTTTACATTTTACCAGATGAAAGATAATTAACGCATAAGATTCACCAAGCATAAGTAACTTGAGTTTGAATAAATAAACTTCATCAAGATGGCAAACCAGATCACAACATACATACATATATGTATATATGAATGCTGGTTAACAAGAGCACCTTGTACTCATGAGGCTACAACTCACGTATAGCAAGTGAGAAAAATCTACATTTATGAGGCAGAAAGTTTAACGATGTTAACAAACACATATTTATATTTAAAAAAGCAAGCTTCACAATACTTTAGTTTGTAAAATCGGTTTGATTTTCGAGATCAAAGCCACGATGAACTGTTTGCTATGTCCACCACGATAATCGAACTCCAAATTTTTACCATTGTAACTTTGTAGACAAACCCCTGCCCCATCGAGAGAATGTAAAATTTGGTTAGATGCATAAAAATACGTTGATTGCACCTCTTTAACGTTTCCTAAGCTAAGAAAATGTTATCTACACATATATAGTTTATTTTGGTATATGTTATTATGCTATAATGAATGTTTCAAACAGCATCGTTGTTCAGAAAGGAAAGAATAATATTTTTGTAAATGCAATTACATGTCACTGACTTACTGTCTCAAATACAGTAAGTAACGTACGAGTACGTTCATCTGTTTAGAAACAACGTTGTAGGTTTTTCTTTTGTTACTTTATATTTTTATGTCAATAAATAGGGGATGATTTAATAAATAAAGAAAATTATCCTAATTATGTTTTTTGTTTTTTTAATTGCTTCAAACATGTTAACCCCAGATATTAATCTCACTGTCTAACTTAAACTGCCGTGGTGATTTCATTATTGTCCAGTTTAACAAACAATGTTGGAGTGGCGTGACATAGTTAAACTATATTGATATAAGTGTACACAATAATAAATCCAGTCTGGAAGCCGATCTTTTCTCTAACATGATCTTTAAGATAATACATTTCGACTACAAATGATATGGGTTGATACAAATCCCGTAATACATACTTAGTCTCTAAAATACAATATGGCCGTAGAAAGGAAGAGAATGTTTTTTCCCCCATTAGACGCTGTGTTAGTGCGTATGTGTTGTGACAGAGATTCGTGTCGGCTATGCAAGCAGGAACTGACATAAAACGTCAGTTTTCTTGCCACTGGGTTTGGCCTTCTTCGGAGACGGCTGTGCTAGGAAGAAACTTGAAACCGCGTTATATATATCTATATAGAAATATTGATCTTAAGCACAGTAAAGTTATGAAAAGGGAATAATATAACATAAAGAAAATGGTGAAGCAATGCATTTGTATAGTAATTCCAAGTATACAACTAGCAAGAATCTTATGCGAATCGACAATGTGTAACAACAGTGTAATTTATACATTATACATTGTTGTAGAAAGTGTTTAGTGTAGCAGGTGATCCAGTTTCAATAAAAATATAAAATATTTCTTGCCTATGATAGTGTACGGTGTACACAGTTAATTTCATTAGTACGCATGCTAATAACTTCATACTTTGGAAAAACGAAACAGAAAGGTACGAACCCATCTTTGCATATTTATTTTTCAAGAACGAGTTGTGGTTACTTTTCTGTGCCATTCGTTTGTAGTTTCTTTATTTTCTAAGTAAATGGCATACGTCATCACAAGGCGTTTTACAAGCGAATAGTAACGAGTGTATAATGTTATATAGCTTTGTCAGTATTTTCTCCGATGGTCTACGTACAGAATACACAATTATACAATAAAACGCAGTATATATTTACTTTCAAAATAAGCCACTTCTTCTTTCCCAGGCCCGGCATGGTCAAGTGGTTAAGGCGTTCGAGTCGTAATCTGAGGGTCGCGAGTTCGACTCCCCGTCATATTAAACATAATTGCCCTTTCAGCGTTATATAGTGGCAGCGCCAGGATATTTTCGTGGGGAGACTAAGGTAAACTGTCATCAATATAAAGTATAGATGGTAAATTATAATAATGTAAATACCAAGGTACATTTCAGAAAGGTGTGCTATTTTGAACTGCGTTTTCAATTCAGTTTTCATTGGAAACTCATACTCTGATTAATAATTCATTGTTACAAATTAAAAACAATCTGTTTATGAAAATATGCGTATATGTAAAAGAGGAAGCTCACCTAAATTCCACCGAAGGTAATACATAATAATAAAGAAAATCAATATTAGCTTAGATTGAACATTTAATATACCATTAAGAGTAAAGCTACAAATCAAAAGAAATATAACATAAAGACATAGTTTACATAGCAGAAACGAATTATCCCATGTGAAGTTAATACACTCTGAGGAAAAGTAAGGTCACTATCAGGCTAACTATCTTTAATCTTAATAAAGACGTTGAGTTCTACAAATCTATGTCTCTTTGATGTTAATTGTTAAGCAACAACGACGATTGTGTTTTCCATATTTTATGAATATATGTAGGTAACAATATTGGGGGGCTGAGGGGGCTTGTAAAACTAGTGGGAAGAAAACTAGTCATCACCCCTCGTGTAGGTTTGAGCGAAATTCAAAAACAATCAAACAAACTTTCTTCCCCAATAAATCGAGATTTTGTAGGGCATATCTCTGCGCTTGACGTAAAAGCTCTTCATTTATCATTTACTATTTTTATTAATTTAGTAAATATTTAAGTAAAATATCAATTAATATATTGCAAGAAGAGGGTTGCAAACTAGTTACACGGTGGATTGTTGAAAATATTCGATATAATATTAATATTAAGTAAGGATGTTCAGTTATAATAAATAATTTAATTTAACTCTAACGTAGAGTATTTTCTAATATAAAAGTCTTGGGATAACTTATTTAATAAGGAAAATCTGAAATATTGTATATATATCTAAAAATGACTAAAAGTTTGAAAAAGCCTCCAATGGCTTCAACATTATTTGAAAGAAGTAGCGATAATGGTGACTCAAGTATGAGATTTTTAAATTCAAAATATTGTTTGTTCCTACAGACGAAATTAACTCTTACAAATAATGTATTTTCGAACAGCTTACGCTGGTAATTCAAACGTTTTTGCAAACTGGATTTCATGAAAATACGAGGATGAAGGAATGTTTTGAAAACGTACAGCCAGAAGTTTGAGTCCGTTTCTTGCTACATTGGTAAGCACATCAGCTACTGTCCTCTGATTGATATCAACTTCTACAAAGAACAAATATAATAGCGAATCTAGTGCGGAATAAATATACTCTACTTATTCTACACTTACAACATGCCTTGTGTGTGTGTGTGTATTATTACATTAGAGTTGTGCGAATAATGGAGCTTACGAGTCATGTTTCAGATGTGTTTTGGTTCACAATAAAAAAACTTTCAAATACGCCAATTGTTTTACTCGCCATATTGAAGTGTCTGAAATTTGTATCGGTGTTACAAACTGTTGCTTTGTGATTCACAACCATAAACGTGTTATGAAATTTAGATCATCAGTTTTCTTTTTAAGAGTTTATAGAGATGCTTAACAGTTGATTACACATATTTCATTTTTATCTCTTGTGTAGGCAATTCAGTGAACAACTGTCACTATCAACAAGAAGACACACTAAGTACGTATGACAAGTGTTATACTATTTAATTAGCACTTTGATAATTCACTACGAAACTTTTATCTATTAAATGTAAAATCCGATGTTGTCAATGAGTTAAATTAACATAGTAGCGTATAAAACAAAAATCACATTTTGGAAAATTTCATTTAAAATATTCTTAAAGCTGTACTTGTTTCATGCACGAGTTTAACATGATTTGAAGTCGCTTGAACATCTAAGAAATTTTGTTTTACTTCTTCTAATTTTAGTCAAGTTTCACACAAACAGCAGAAGCGGTATGAAAATCTCACTTTTGACCATCATAATAAAAAGAAAAACTCGTATGTAAACCAGTGTATGTTGTGTTTTTCAACCATATTGCTCTCCAATGGTACAACGGTATGTCTGCGGACTTAAAACACTAGAAACCGAATTTCGATACCTGTGATGGGCAAAGCACAGATAGCCCATTGTGTAGATTTATGTTTAATTTCAAACAAATGTAACTATATTAAAAGAAAAAGAAACTTATGTGCAATTCATTGTATATTGTGTTCCTTCAAATAACGTGTTTCTAATGAAGCAGCCTTTGTGAGAAATAATAATAATTATACTCGAAACAGCCTTTGTTACTTGGCTCGACTAATTTAAAAGTTGTGTAGAATATCTAAGTTGGAGGTATTTATAGACATTCTGGTATTATTACTTTTATTTCTTTAGTTGTATAATATAATTTTCCCGATTATATATCACGCAACTGAAATCCAGCAGCAGTTAAACACATTTTCAAGATAAAATATGGAGGAGTTTCTCTAAAATAACAGTGCAATATCTTGTAACACAGAGAATCCATAAACATGGCGTTCTGAAGCAACTGTCTTCCACATGCCCCTGGCAACAGTATGCAACATAATCGAGAAGGATTTCCGCCTGGAAAAAAGAAAGAAAGAGAAGAGAGAGATGAGTCACGTGCACGCAAGCTGCTTCCACGACACATCATATCAGCTGCTGCATACTTCAAGAAGATGGAGAATGAAACGGGTATCTATGCTATTTTGTATGTGGACATATTGGTCAAGTTGCCGGACGTAATGCCAAGGGACTTTTGTTTGATCAGTTTGTTCAAACAGGCGCTAGGGAATCACTAATTTTATGTTGATGCACTGGTATACTTCTCTTGACGGTTAACCTCACGCCGTTTACAAGCTAACTTTTCTTCGACGAAGATATCTAAAATCCTTGTAGAAATATTAACGTCCGAAGTTAATTCACTGAAGTTAAACGGTTTGTAATGTTTGAAATCTATAAACGTACCTGATCAAATATCGGTAGTTTTCCGATTAATAAGCGTTTATTACAGTTATAGCTTCCGAGGTTTATAGTATACTAACTGTAGTAAACCAACAGTATTAAAATGCCTCTCCGCGTTGTGTTGGATACCTTTTAAAACTTTTAAGGCAAAGTTCTCGAAATTTCAGTTGGCAATAATACTGGCAAATACTAGTATTTTACATACATACATAGCACATTGTTCATGCTTACGCTCAAGAATCTTCTAGAAATTGGGAGAATATGTGGAATTTTCGCAATACACATCTAACAATATACGTTATATGCATTTCTTGATATATATTAAACTGAAACAAACACAGATATTAAAATAAATATACATTATTAAATCCGTTACATTATGTATCACTGAATGCGCCTTCTATTTCTTTGTATAGTTGCAACTACAAAGTTGACTTTTCGTAAGAGATTGCTAAGAAAAATAGAATGAAATGTTATGGATAAACCTTCGTTGTTTTAGATGAATACTCACTAACTGTATTAAAAAAATAATTTCGTGTGGATTTTAACAGTGTAATAATAGCGCGGTATTTAGTAGGTTACCAAATAGTGAGTCTTAAAGCAATACATTTGCCAATTATTAAATTCTGTTTGTACAGAAGCCACTAAGAAAATCGAAACCTGGGTTTCATAGTTACAAGCTTTCAGAATTACCACTGAGCCACTGGGGAGCATTACCATAAAATAAATTTTGATAATTATTACAGCGAGATATCCACGTATTTAAACAGCTGAAATACTTCCGAGGGTTACAATAATAAATGTTTCTGTGGTATTACAAAGAACAATAGTTGGTGAGCTGCAACAATATGCTTATTTGTTTCTAAGAGGCGAATTTTGATAGATTACAACAATAAACCTACATAGAAAAAAGTACCTTAAAACCACATGTACACACATTATTCTTGTGATATAAGCGATAAGGAGTATGACTTTGAGGTAAGGCGGATAGTAAGTTGAGTTCAAAGTTCGACTAGTCCCGATGAAGCCATTAACTGAAATAAAAAAGTTGTTATTATCTGGAGAGTAAAGGTGTGTTTTTTTTTCTAACTTTATCGCCAAAATGTCTAATTTCCTCCATTAAACACTAAGAATTTTGAAAAATAATAACAAAAACATATTTAGCTGAGATCGTTTAACAATCTATCAGAAGGAATTCGAGACTGGCATGACCAGGTGGTTAGGGTGCTCGACTCACAATCTGTGGGTCGCGGGTACGAATCCCCGACCCCTCAAACATGCTCGCCCTTTAAGCCGTGGAGATGTTATATGGTTAATTCCAGTATTCGTTGGTATAAGAGTCACCCAAAAGTTGGCGCTGAGTGGTGATGACTGGCTGCCTTCTCTTTCGTCTTTCACTGCTAAATTAGGGAGGGCTAACGTAGATAGCCCTCGTGTAGCTTTGAGCTTAATTTAACAACAAACAGAATATATCAAATCCATAGACGTGAGAGCATTCTGTTATAATTTCGATTATAAATAATAACTGTACAAAAAAACACACTTTGTTATCTTCGCTATGTAGTCTATGAAAGGAAGAAGAGACAGGAAAGATGTTATGGTGGCCAAAGCTTTCAGTATGAATAGCTAGAGTATTCTGTCAGACGAAATGTCAATCATGTCTTCTAGTAAGCATACCTGTCGTACTGGTTCTTCAAATGTAATGAGAACTGGTAGCCTTAAGTTTAAGTCCAATAGTTAATTCCTTAGGACTATTGATCAAACGCGTTTTGAGGCACGAAAAATCTTTCAGCTCTAATAACGCATTTGTTTGCTGAAGTAAAAAAAATCAAACAAAAAACTGACGCGCTACGTGAAACATATGATATTTATGGACATTCAGACGCATACTTGCTTCCCAAATAGGTCCCACGCCTAAAGTGCAGAAAATACTCCACACCGTCAAACATCAACCATAGTTCTTCATAGCTGGAACAGTACAGTCAATAGTGAATTGTTCAACTTTCTACTTCCAGGTCCATACTTAGTCATAACCTTCAAACATAAGGTTCGTCATCACACTTCCTAACCACCGGAATCTTAATTTGAGATGGTGTTCTGTAAAGTTCTAAACAAAATTGAGTGGTTTCATACACAGTTAACTGTGGGTGATCAAGCACTAAAATTAATACACATAATGTTTAGACCTATATTCAAAAGTTCAGAATCTCTTCTCACTTTAAGTTAATTCATCTTGATGAGATTGTATCTATACTCACAGAGCTAATTTACATAGCTATGAGGTGCACTGTGCTACGTGTTAAAAAGTGTCTGGAAAGTTTTTTTTTTTTTGTAAGCTGTGTGTCTAAAGAAACGCACAGGCTGTGAAATGTCTTGTATTTATTTATAAAAACATATAATCTTTTAAAATCAATAATTTTCGTTTTTGCTATATACTAGTTTGTATAATTTTGCATCACTTCAAAAGTATATACTTTTGCTTCATAAACCCGAATGAAACCTGCCTAGAGGAAGGTAAAGGATAACTTGGTTCTTAAACATCTTAAGTCCTCACCCGAGAGAACTAAGGAAGATTTGGAAATACCGAATTCATTGAAAATACACGTTCTAATGTTACGGCTTCTGGTAGTCTTTTTGCCAAGTAATTTTGTAGTTTCTTTGATTAAATGATGTGAAATAAAAGATCTAAATTATGTTCATATATATAGATTATGTCTGATTCCCAAAATTATAGGATAACGAAAAACCTTCACCCTAGCTGTGGGTGAATATTTACGCACTTATGAATTAATAATTTTTGTTTTGCCTTCTCATAAATGTCTTTTTGCATAATTCTGGTAAACTAAGGGAATCTTTCCTCTTATATTTTGATAATACAACGACTTCTGATAAAGAGTGGCCCGGCATGGCCAGATGGTTAAGGCACTCAACTCGTAATTCGAGGGTCGCGGGTTCGAATCCCTGTCACACCAAACATGCTCGCTCTTTCAGCCGTGGGGGTGTTATAATGTAACGGTCAATCCCCCTATTCGTTGGTAAAAGAGTAGTCCAGGAGTTGGCTGTGGATGGTGATGACTAGCGGCCTTCTCTCTAGTCTTACACTGCTAAATTAGGGAGAGCTAGCGCAGATAACCGTCGTGTAGTTTTGCGTGAAATTCAAAACAAACCAAACCAAACTGATAAAGAGCTAAGCATGAAGGAAAGTGAATTTGAGATTTTAATAATAAATTAAATAATAAATTGTTTTGTAAAATTGTAGTTACTCTGTGCATTTTGGTGAAAAAAATTCGCGAGATTCAGTTTAGTTTATTGATTATCCACTTGTCCAGCGATGTAGTTCGATTTCGGAGAATTAAATCCCTCAGTAATATGCATGATCAAGAGTAAACTGGAAAATAAAACCAGGTTTCTTGTAGTTGTGAAATATAAGTTTATATGTATAACTGTGGAAGGTCTCTTATTGTAGAATATAGATATTTATGTAGAATAACAACAAAATAAAAAAATATATCTTCACAATATTACTTCACTTTCTATTATTTAGATTCCCTTTTTTGTTCAACAGACATTACTCTTCAGGCTTATAACCCTATCTCTCTTTTGTTTATCCTTAGAACTTCGAGAATCAAGTCCTTTTCGTTGATTAGATCAAATAAATAAATGTCAAACAACAAAAACAGAAAAACAAAACAAGAACGAAATAGCTTATTTTTACAGACAAGTCCAATGTTAAAGTTATTCAGTTTGGGATGGTTTCAACATGTAACAACCATTTATTTTCAGTGAAACATGTGAGAGACTTTTTCTTTAAGTACAACTACAGTGAGAGGCAGTATATTTGTACATACTCGTCCTAGAAATTTCTACGCGAAAGTCAAACAGTTTTGTGGCTTTATGTAGAGCTGCTTGTGTATGGTGTCTGTCACGTGCTAAAAAACCAGACAGACGACACGTGCATTATCGATTCAAAATTTGATTCCATTTTGTACGTGTTCTGTCTGTTTATTAGAGATACACAATGGACGTAGCTATCTGGTACAGGTATGTCATTATAGCCAATAACTGTAGCAAATATCCACATATGAATTTATAAGTTTTTTGTTGCTACCAAATTTTGTCTAAAAAAGTGAAAGCACGGTAGATCAATAGACATTGTTCTACTTTAGCAATGTATATTTAGGTCTGTTGACGTCAGTGATAACTTCAAAGTTAGAAATCTGTGATTAAATGTCATGGAAACTTAGCATGAACCCGAACGGTTGGTTTAACTGTTGCTTCCAAATATATGTAAAGTGAGCTGCAACATAAGAAGCTGTCATATATACAAGTAAACAAGGAAAATATTTATCTTCTATTTGTAGTTCACAATGAAAACGTATTATCATTATATGTTGTGGGTCTAAGATTGTTTGTTTGAAGCTAAGCAAAAAACTAAATAATGGGCTACCTGTGCTCTATTCACCACGGGTATCGAAACCTGGTTTCTAGCGTTGTAAATCCGCAACATAACGCTATGATACTGGAGGGGAAGGTCCAAGAAGAAACCATTGTTGCTATAAGCACTGTTACTCTAGTGCAAACTTTCCCAGCACAGGCCTTCTACCAAGAATGTTCCGCATTTTTACTGAGTCTTGTACTTATGTATAGGTGACGATTCTCAGGAGCAAGGCATCACATAACATAATAAAATGTTGAGACGTTGGTTACTTTATGCCTTCAATAGACAGAGGTTATCCCACGCAGCCAAAGATAAATGTACAACTATATTAGATTTTTCAATTTCGGCGGCTGACAAATGAATCTATAAATACTGTTTATCTTAATAGAGTGTATTTCGTGTATTTGCTACGACACCCCCTGACAAATTCTCTCGGCTCCCGGGTGATCCGCTGACCCAAACACGAGAATTCCTGGCCAAATAATATTACGAATTGAGGTTTGTTGAATAAAATATCCCTTTAAATGGAGCTTTGATATATATTCCAAAGAATAATTTTTAAGATATAAATATCTCATTATAAGCATAGTTTAGAAAAAAAAAATTATATACTTAAAATGTTTATTCTTGTTTTGTTACTTAGCGAGTCCTTCGAAATAAATCCAGTTTATTTTGTGTTTGTGTAAGCAGTTTCATGACTAGAAGTCCCCCTCTGGTACAGTGGTAAATCTACGGATTTACAACGCTAAAATAAGAGGTTCGATTCCCCTCGGTGGGCTCAGCAGATAGCCCGATGTGGCTTTGCTATAATAAAACACAAACACACACATAACTAAAAACTGGAAGGATCGTATTTTCATATACACATTGCTCACTCATTCATACTGTATTAATTATGAGTAGAAAAATAACACAAACATAATTATGTCATACTCACGCTTTTTAAATTTATTATTCGGTTTAGTTAAAATAAAAGAGAGCACTCCGAAAACTGAAAAACATGGAATGGCCTGGACTAATTGTCGGTACCATAATTATAATTAGTTTAGTGAATAAATAAAAGAGAAATTGGTTTTCAATTGTTTAGTTACTGCATTGAAGAGTTGCCGACAACAATGACTTCATATTTATTTTGCTTCAATGGATGATAAAACCAGTGTTATATATTTTTGCTTCGGCGAATTTTTCACATTTGTTAAACTTAAGTAATTGTTTTAAAAAGTGCCTTCATAATGTTTACTGTTTTCCTTTTTAGCTTTTTCGAGAAAACGAAGAGATTGTATAGTTTTAAAATATTTTGAAATGTTGCATTGAACATGTGTTTTTCTTCCTAACTTCCTAACCTTACCATTCAAAATAATTACACAGGTCTGTAAATTTAAATTTTCTATAAATTGTTTTGGTTTTAATAATGGAGTTTCATAGTTCAGTACGCGGATTTCGAAAATAATATTCTTTCTTTGTTGTATCACGTAATGATTTTTTAAAAATTAGGAAAGAGTGTGGAACCCTTACTTAGATCAAACTTACAACAAATTTACCTCAAATGTAACAGAATATGTTTGGGTTATTTATAGAACATCGTTGCTATAGCAACGAAAAAATAATATTGAAAATAAAAAATAATAATGACAAAGTGCAAGCACAAACAATACTATCCAGAAATGACATGTCATGACCTGTTAACCTTTTATCTACCAGCGGTGTGCTTCTAATGCGTTATAGAAGGATTGATAAGACTTTCACGTGGCATTTGGTCTGGAGAAATCTATAGCCAGTGGTTGTCAACCTTTTACGCATTACAAAATGTTACCCAGTTTCAATGAAGTGATTCACTTATTTAAAAATACATGAGATTTTGTGAAAAAAATTGTACGTGATAGAGAAAACATTTCAGAATCACTGTACAGAAATTACTGTAAAATATGCAAAAATATTTAGGCAATAAAATCATCGTTGGCTTTTGTATTGTGGTTCTATTTAGCATATAATATATTTACAAGTTCGGGAGTAAAGAACAATATACAGTGAAGACTCTCCAATAGTTATATCTATATTAAATAAATTCACAAAGAGAGTAAAGTTATAAGGACAAACATAAATCGTTCAGTGATTAGTAGAAAATCACCCAAAAGCTCAATGGTCATTATTAGCCCGAACACTTTCAAAATAGGCATTTTGAAGTATATATCAACAATTCCTTCGTTTCTTTGGTTACAATTTCGTGCATAGCTTTATGAAGACTATCTGCTTTAATCGGCTCTAATTTTGAAGTGATAAACTAGAAGAAAGGCACCTTATCATCACCATCCACCACCAACTCTTTGGCTATCCTTTTACCAGCGAAAAGTGGGATTGATCATCGGCTGGAAGGGCGAGCAATGCTTTGTCATGTGATTTGAATTTGCGATCCGCAGCTTGTGAGATGAAGCGCCCTAATAACCAATTCGTTTCAGGCTTTTCTGAATAAAACTAACTTTGTTGAGTATGTTGACTTTGCTTCCTCAATTCGAAATAATCTGAACAGTCTTAATGAGTGTGGACAAATACTGAAAGCTGTAAACTGATGCAATTAAGACCTTCAGTATGGAATTTAATGAAAAGTCCTAGTTATATTTTAGAGCCTTAGAGAGCTTTGGTGTGGCCTAATTGTTCAAGTTGAACTGCGAGTTAGAAAATGCTGAGGTACCAGCCATAATTCCACTGATTCAGAGGTAAACGCTTAATAAACGTTGATACTGCATTGGTCACGTCCTGTTTATCAGCATGTATGAACTGTGAATTCTAGGATCTATGGTTTGTGGCCCATCGGCGCAAGAATGCGTTCTGCACTTTGGAATGGTAGGTATAAAATAAGAGTGATGGCCAAATTTTACTGTTCTGTTAGACAGGAGTAGCACAAGAGTTAATGGTAGGTACTGTTGACTAGCTGCTTTTCCTACAGTGTATCAGTTCAAAAGTAGGGTTGCCAATACGCAGGTTCCATTTGTGTAGTTTTTCGCGAAAATTCTGAAATAAACAAGCAAATAAGTTAAAGTGATAATCAGTTTCGTCATTTTGTTCAAAGAGTCAGTGAATGCTACTGATTGGCTAGCTGCCTTTTTTCTGGTGAGTAATTCAAAATTATAGAGAGCAACACTTGAATTCTATGGATAGTGCCACAGCTGTTTTTCTAGCGCCTATTAAGTACAACGTACGTTGAGAATTCCTAATTAACTTAGTTAAAGAAACTCACTCAGAGCGAAATATACACTGCTAAGAGTCATAGGGCTTTAGATGAGATCGTTTAAAAACTTCTAGTCAAATAGTTGTATGGAGTGAAAAGAATTAACATGAGTATTTAATTGAATTTTCTTAAACTAAATTTTGGTGAGAATGTGTGTGTTTTTCTTATAGCAAAGCCACATCGGACTATCTGCTAAGCCCACCAAGGGGAATCGAACCCCTTATTTTAGGGTTGTAAATTCGTAGACTTACCGCTGTACTAGCGAGGGAAACTTTGATGAAACTCTACGTAACACGAAGTTTAGTATTGATATTCTTATGATAGGACGGATAATATCATGTAAGGAAGAGCGCAGAAAAGAACTAGTGGACATTCGAATTATGAAATGGAGGTTCAAAACGTAAACCTGTTTCCATTGAAACATTGAAGGGACTTGAGTTAAATGTTTATAACTCTTAGAATTTAAATATAATACTGGAAGAAAATCTCTGTTTTTTATGATGTAATAATTAGACAAGAAACTGGAAGTTTTTGGTTTGAATTTCGCGCAAAGCTACACAGGAACTATCTACGCTAACTATCACCAATTTAGCAGTATAAGACTAGAGAGAAGGCAGCTAGTCATCACCACTCACCGCCAACTCTTGGACTACTCTTTTACCAACGAATAGTGGGATTAACCGTCACATTATAATGCCCCCACGGCTGGGAGGGCGAGCATGTTTGGTGCAACAGGGATTTGAACCCGCGACCCTCAGATTGCGAGTCGAACGCCTTAACCCACTTGGCTATCCCGGGCCAAGACGAAAGACTGTGAAACATTCAGTCCACATGTTCATCAAACCACCTAAATTCATTTTTTAAATAATATAAATACGTGTTCTCTGTGAAATAGTGTTGGAAAAAAGTTTTTCTGTCTACAAGGATTGTGTTAGATACACTGCACTAAAGACAGTACTTGTACGCAGATTATGTAGTTCGTAATTAACATTGTCTGGCTCAGAACTCTGGGAAACAAACACGCGTCAGTGGCATTTCTTCAACAATTTCCCTTCAAACCTTATGGAGCACGTGAGATATATCTTCTCACAACAACTACCATTAGAAACGGTTTAATAGATAAGGGGGGTAGGCATATGTCAACGACCCCTTATGAACATTAGTGTCACGTACTGTGTAGGAGAGATAACACCCCTTCGTTCCGCTGTGTACACCGTATTGGTGTGTATCAATACTCTACTATGTATGTATATACACGCATGTATATGGCGTGCTGAAATAGAGTATCACGTGAACAGTTTCCAACACCCTGATAATCGTGGTTGAGTGAAGAGTTCAAGTAATTTGTGAAAACAGATGTCATTCCATACAAACACCTGTTAAAGTAGTTTAATGTATGAGGATATATGTTCATAATCATTCTCGTGTATCTGTTATGTTGTATTAAAACAAGTAAAACCAAAACGAGGATATTAGAATATCATACCAAGACAAAATGAAACCAAAACAAAGACCATCAAAGCATTACTGACTGATATATATTACAACTTTTCCAAACAAGCCAAGCCAAGCCGGGCCCGGCATGGCCAGGTGGGTTAAGGCGTGCGACTCATAATCTGAGGGTCGCGGGTTTGCATCCCCGTCGTACCAAACATGTTCGCCTTTTCAGCCGTGGGAACGTTATAATGTGACGACCAATCCCACTATTCATTGGTAAAAGAGTAGCTCAAGTGTTGGCGGTGGGTGGTGATGACTAGCTGCCTTCCCTCTAGTCTTACACTGCTAAATTAGGGACGGCTAGAGCAGATAGCCCTCGAGTAGCTTTGCGCGAAATTCAAAAAAACAAACAAACAAACAAACAATCCAAACAAGCCTAATTCTTATCAATAAAACTACAGATGTAGGAAGTACAAAATAAGCGTTATTGGTAATTATTATCTTAATTTTCGCATATGCCTAGAACTCAGTCATATTTCCCAGTTAAGATGATGTTTGATAGATACACCTCGAGCTGAAACAAATCATATCGCAAATATGGGAGAGATATGAAACGTTATAATGAAACTGTGCATAGTTTGAATTATAAAGTATATGTAGCAGGAGAAATATCCGCCGAATTGAGAGGCCAATATAGATGTGGGGATTCATTTTTTAATTTTTGCCTTTCTTTTCTATTTACAAGTTTCGCACGTAAAATGACATTAGAACTTACAAGTTACGAGTAGATATGAACGCTTAAGCCAAAAACGTTTCATATTTAAGACTAATGTTTGTTATTTGCAGTTAAAAGAAGTTGTTTTTCTCATAAAAAGTATAAATAAATGTTAGCAGACCTCCTGGAGTGAAAAGCAAAACTTCTCTTCTGCTCCAGTAATGGTCATGTGATTGGCACAAGGAAACCTAAGAAATAATATTTCTCTTTATTCATCATTGTTAGAGTGCTTAAAGAAGTTTGTAGCCAACACCCCCCCCCACCCATTGACTTTGGAGTAGGATTAACTCAAATAAAAAGACCCGGCATGGCCAGGTGGGTTAAGGCGCTCGACTCGTACTCTGAAGGTCACGGGTTGAAATTCCCATCGCACCAAACATGCTTGCCCTTTCAGCCGCGGGGCGTTATAATATGACGAATAAGCCCATTATTCATTGGTAAAAGAGTAGCACAAGAGTTGGCGGTGGGTGGTGATGACTAACTACCTTCCCTGTAGCCTTACACTGCTAAATTAGGAACGGTTAGCGCAAATAGCCCTCGTGTAGTTTTGCGCAGAATTCAAAAACAAACAAACAAACTCAAATAAATCTAAGAAAAGTAGTTCTGAGTTAAATAGCGTAGTGAAATGTATCATAAATAAATGTTTTCCTTCGATGTGGTAGATTTCGATTTTAAAAACTATACTAAATAAACTTAGTATTCCGAAAACTGTTCAATCTTTAAGTCTAAGATTAAAGAAGGTCTAGTTAAGCCTGCACTTTCATTGACATGTGCTATTGGGTTACACTAGTTTCGACGAATTCCACTCATCATCAGCAAGCGCGTAGTGTACCACGTTCACACGTATAGCATGTTTGATAACTACAGAATAGTTAAATTTTCAAAAAATGACTTGTATATATAGATAAAATATATTTTATAGAAAATGAAAGATAAATAATAATGGAATTAAAACCAGTAGGAAAATTAAACCAACTAGGAGAAAAGAAACACTGAAACCAAACTGAATAAGAAAAGCAAGTAATACATATAACTCCATTTTAGGCTGTAGTATTTACCTACTTCATCAGTTTCAAACTGCAAGTTTTAACTAATATCACATAGTTGAAGGAACTGCTCATGTGTATAAACTGTTTTGAAAACGAACAAAATGCAATTATAAAGGAACACGAAACTTAGAACATACACATATAAAAAGAAGTACTTTATACTAGAGGGCTTGTCTGTTTGTTTTTATGTGCAAAGTTATACGATGGCCTGTCTGGGTTCTAATCACCAAGGATAAAGAAACCTGATGTTTAAAATTATAAGTCCTCAAACTTGAAGATGAACACCTGGAAACATATTGGAGGTGTATATTATATTACAACATAAGTATATGTATTTATATATGAGCCACAAAACCTCTGAAGGTGTGAAGAAAATCTTCTTTTCAGCTTTTAACTGGGACAGAAAAGTTAAGTGGGTTTTTGTTTTGTTTTGTCATAAATGTTTCCAGGGGCGTAGATCCTGGGGGGGTGGAGGGTATACATCCCTCCTTCATTTTAGGTGGGGGGTGTGGTGCATACAATCATTCCCCTCCTACAGTTTGGTCTGCTGAATTGTTTTATTGCATCACAGGCCTACAAATTGTGTGTTTGTTCTTGTGATTCTGGTGTTCTTACCAATCGAATTACATAATTAGGCCTAGATGTAGGCTTTTTCAGTAGCCGAAATGTACATCTTTAATATAGGCGTGCTTCTAAGCTTTTCGATCTATGTTATAGTTCGTAACTTCGTAAGTATCAGTCAATAGGCCTAAGTATACATTCAAGTATCGTAGCAACAAGATTACTCTATGACTGCATGTTTACAGCTTTCAGGTTCACGTAATCAGAGATTACCAATTTGCAAATTGAACAGTTCACATAAGCGGTTGCAAAAATCATCCCTCCCCATCGGGTGTAAAAAATCTACGCCCTTGAATGTTTCTTAAATAAACTTCAACTTATACAAATTCAAAAACAATGGTTTGTGCGGACTTTATGATTAAAATAGTAAATGCTTTATTCATTTTTCCAAAGTAAAAATAGATATGGTGAAGCCGCACATTCAGAGAAGATGAGTAATTAGATAAATTATCAGTGAACAATTATAAAAAGTTAACACGTGAACTACTTACAATACACGACTTAGAAAACCAATCGAATTTCACGCAGAAATAAAGTTGAAATTTGAGATTATTTGAGTATTAATTGATTAGGCATAAGATAAATACCAATGTTCAGTTTTGCTGGAAGGATGTTTTTGATTTCGTATAAATCACCTGAAATGAAACTTCTATAGATCAATAAGCAGCACTCTGCTCTTTCAGCTTCTGCTACGCGGACTCCACACATACATCTGTATTAAATCACGTGAAGCTAAGGTTCATACACACAGAAGTGCTTTAGACTGAGTTCTGCGAAATACGGTTTTACAACAACTGGCTTGATTTCAATCTAGCAACGTTTTTGTTACACTTGAAAGCGTATAAGTATGAATGTGACCTACATATCTCTCATAGAATATCTTAATACGGATTCTCCTGGACATAGATTAGTACGTTGAACTCAAAATTATTTGTATTTTAAATAACAAGTTTCTAATATCAAAATTACAGTGAGGGCTAGGGCCTTTGTTGTAATGAGGATTTATGAGAATGTTCATTTATTAGTTACTTTATATCACAAAAGAAATATTCCGAAAATAAAAATAGATTTTGTTGCCTCACAAGATCAGTGAGAACGTGATAGTTCTTGTGCATGATAAAAATCGATGTTCTTTTAACATAGCGATTTTAAAATGAACAAGTTATCTAGTAAACGGTGGAACGTTAGGAAATTTAATTTAATGGTTGAAACATTGCTTTACAAATTGAATTTTTAAAGATCATTCCTGTTACGGAAAATTCCTGATGACGATAGTAATAACCATGACTAAAGTTCTGGAAAGTAAAACAGCTAAAGAAACTTGCCCTTTACATTAACCCTACATGCAGTGGGATATTATATTATAGCTTGTAAGTACATTGAATTTGCTGCTTTGTAGCTGTCAGAAATACCTGTCCTATATAGTAGTCTTACAAACGTTAATGCTAAAAAATAATCGGGTTAAATGGTGTTTTTCTTTTTTCACCAAAGTAATGTAACTCTATGGTGAATATACAATAGTACTGTATACATATCAACAATTGCAGATAATTAAAAACATAAACTAGTTTGTATAGTGTTGCAAAGTTCGATTTGTTGGAAATGTGTGTTGGTTTACAATGACCAGAAGCCGTATTAGGAGGTACAATCGCCATTAGTGTTGTAAGAGTAGAATATTCTAAAAGTTGCTGTTAATTTACTCCGTCATAAAAAAAAAAAGAAAGGATCTTGTATATTTTCAGGATTGTTCAAATTCAATTAAGAATTTTACGATTCCAAAATGTTTTTGTGTATGACCTTTATGGTCCTTTATGAAATCAGTACGTGACAAGGTACATACAACATCAAAACAGACAGATCTGGAAACCATCATGGCGTCTTCGTGTATGAAATGGGAGCGTCAAACTAATACCATGACGACAGCTTTCTGCTATCGAAAACATTACAACAAACTTGGAGAATGAGCCAAGCTGCCAAGGACACTCTTTTCCCGCTTTGCGTTACCATGTACCAGTACCTACACTCCCTGCATGGAACAAATCAACTTCCTACTTCGTATCAAGGGGCTCTTGAAGCCATCCTTCGCTCGACCTAGACTTTACTAGCTTTGCAGAACTCCTTCTGCAAGATATTCAATCAATGGCCACAGACATAGCGGAGCCGGGGTTGGTTTCGTCTTGTCGCTAGACGTACTTTCTACATTTGCACTGATACTGATGTATTGTTAACTCACTCCAATAACTTATAATGAGGAAAGAAAAGAAAATGGCAGTTTGAGATTGTGATACAGATTTCTTTCGGAGACTACTCACACACCAAACTCAGAAACTGTCGTTCTTAAAAAATGCACAGTTAAAGTAACATTTCGGCTAAAATA
Organism: Tachypleus tridentatus; assembly: GCF_004210375.1. Lineage (NCBI taxonomy): Eukaryota > Metazoa > Arthropoda > Merostomata > Xiphosura > Limulidae > Tachypleus > Tachypleus tridentatus. The sequence continues at coordinate 53,931,159 of NC_134825.1, forward strand.
ACTTCGCAGATAATGTAAAGGTAAATAAAACATTCTAAACTGCTAGTGATTTACAAAAAATGGAGGTATAATTAGTTAATATAAAACTAGAAATATTTTCATACAGAATAATACGCACCATGTTATAAAAAGTATTAAAAACATTGTTATACCGATTTTAAACAAAACAAATAAACTAATAAATTTTGTACTTTGATAAATCAATTAATTTGCAACTATGAGTACCTTTGAAGGTACTTGTTTCATAAACAAGACATCTGTAATGGATGAGATTGGAAGGAATTGATTTCAGTATATTCTGTTGATTAACGAATATTATAATTAAGGTATCTGTAGCTAATGAGGGTTAAGTGATATCGAGCTGATGATTAAATAGTACTATAATCAACTGATTTCAAAATAGTGACTGAGGAGTGTTGTTATTGATATATTAGTAGCTGATGCTTGAAGGATATCATTATTGGCATGTTTAAAAATGGTGATTGAGTGTTTTCGAATCACATAATTTAAATTTGACGATTATGAAATAATATTTGAGGCTAAAATTAAAGATTTTCTTAATTAATTCCTTTTGGGCTGAAGTTTGAGACGAATCGAGATCAGGTAATTTTAAATTAATGACATAAATGAAAAGGAAGATTGTAGAATTTCATAACAGTTTATTTCACACAAATGCTTCGAAGGGTTTTATATACAATATATTTGTTGTTAAAGATGGGGGAGCTTTATAAACCCTTCATTTGGGGCAAACAATTGAGAAGCATTGTTATCAGCATATACGGAATTGGTAACTCTTTTAGAATTCGCTAACAATGGAGATCTTTATTTTATTGAGAGGAAAACTGTATGCCATTGGGTTACCAGAAAAAACAACAAAAAACAACAACTTATAACATAAAAAATATAATTTTTTTTACAAGTTAAGTATTCGTTATCCTAAATAAATTAGTATAAAGTGCTCTTGAACATATGAATTTATATTAGTAACAGCAATCTAGTTATATTTTACTAACAATCTGGGGCCCGGCATGGCCAGGTGAGTTAAGGCGTTCAAGTCGTAATCTGAGGGTCGGAGGTTCGAATCCCCATCGCACCAAACATGCTCGCCCTTTCAGCCGTGGGGGTGTTATAATGTTACGGTCAATCCCACTATTCGTTGATAAAAGAGTAGCCCAAGAGATGGCGGTGGGTGGTGATGACTAGCTGCCTTCCTTAGGGACGGCTAGCGCAGATATCTCTCGAGTAGCTTTGCGCGAAATTCAAAACAAAGTAAACCAAGTACCATTTTAAACCATATTAATATGGTTTTCGTATTTTTGTTATTGGATGTAGGATACTTAGTTTTCATACAGAGTGAAATAACAAACTCATGTCAGTCTTTGTTCAGTTAGAAAGTCAAGATGATTTTGCAGACAAAGGGTTGAAGGTTTATGGAGGTCTTACTGAATAAATAATTCTTGCGAAAGCAAATTATGAATACAGATAACGAAGAGCACACAGTTTTTTCTCCCCTGAAGAAAAGTTACGTGAATGTTAAGAACGCTGTAAAGAAATTATTAGTGATAACACTAAATGTTTAGTTGATAAGAAACTGTTTGTTTCTGAGTTTCGCGCGAAGTTTTACGAGGGTTATCTGCGCTAGCCGTCCCTACTTTAGCAGTTTAAGACTAGAGGGAAGGTGGCTAGTCATCACCACTCACCACCAGCTCTTGGGCTACTCTTTTAACAACGAACAGTAGGACTGACTGTAACATTATAACGTCCCCACGGCTGAAAGGGCGAGTGATTTTGGTGCAAAGAGGATTCGAACCCGTTACCCTCAGATTACGAGTCGAATGCCTTAACCACCTGGTCACGCCGGGCCGATAAGATATTGAAGTTAAACATTTAACTCAGTAGGTAACTGAAATTCATTATAAAAATATGCTCATACTGACATTCTCAAATAACTGAATTATATTTCTTTTCTATTTTTTTCGGTATATTTCAAAAATGTCTTCAATAAACGTTTCTATGAAATTTGCAGTAGATAATTTAAATATTTGAAATTAAATTACAGTGTTCAATATATTATATTAAAATGATTCTGAGTACACAAATTAGCAACTCACGTCACAATCAGCAGTCAACCACAGCCGAGACAAAGAGTTTAGAATATGTATCAAAACTACATTACGACACTTTCTTAGCGTTACATAGTTAGTGTGATATCACCGAAAATTAATCGCTTTTGGGAAAGCTATGTAACATCCCTTTCAGACACAAAATATTCATAACTTAGACCAGAAAAATGTGCTCAGGTCGGGGATATATAATTTCCAAGACAAAAATAACTGTTGTATTTAATGGGAATAGAAAATAGATGAATATAACTCAGTACGGCTAAAATATTTGTAACAAAGTTGTACCCAAGCCCTGGTAAGCAAAGTATTGTAACAGGTGAAAATTCCTAAAGACGATGGTCATTGGAAAAAGTCGTTCGTCTAAGTGCACAGTCAACAATATGTAACACAATCAAGAAATAAACTGCTGTTTGAAAAACAACAAAAACAAAGAAACAGAAGTCGTATATGCATAGTTTGATTCCACGATGTTCAACCATCGTATACCTCAAGCAGTCGAAGAATGAAAAGATATTCATGCTATCATATAGAAGACGTAGCTGTCAAGTATTCAGATATGGTAACTATGGATTTCTATGAGTTTGGACTGTTGAAGCATACGCTGCAAAACCGTACAATCTCGTGCACTAGATGGATGGAAATTAAGCAGAGAGTAGTGTTGTAATTATTACATGACAGCCTTACAGCGAAATGTTTCGCCAAAAGATACAGAGAACATGGCAACAGGGACTGTAACAACGTAGTGAGGCCCCCAAATCATTTCAGTATGACGTACTCAATATCTGTAAAATTTTGATTATATTTATAGGGTCTTTCTTTTCTCTTGATTATATTAGAATATTACACTGCACAACATTTTTTTTGAAAAGTTTTGCTTCCTGAAAAGTTTTTGCTCAGACAGGTACCTGGTGGGTGTGTACAAATATAGTTTTGGTTTTGCTTCATCACAAAGGAACTCTGAGAAATAGACATTTAACTGTTTACCGGCAATAACGTATTTAATTGCGTTTATGTTTCTAATACGCTATTAAGTTCAACATAATTAAAAGTGTTTTGCTCCTGATTTTCGTTTGTATTCAATGTCCGGTGCATCACGTTGCAGTGTCCGACAGTAGTCAGCAAACACTGACGGATTCCAGTTGCCCTAATATCGTTTTTCCATTGTAGCAAAACTGAAGATTTAGATGAAACGGTACGTGATGGGCAAATTTGGATGTGATTTTCGTGATCAGCAGCCAAAAATCTATAAGGAACACTCAATAGTGTTCAACAAGCAAAAACTTTGTTGTGCAGTGTAATTATTGATCCCAATATTACACATATCTCAAATACAATGTCCAAACAAGTCACAAAATATTTAATAAGGCTGGCAATATGTTTATAATAATGCTACGTATTCAGTAAAAACGTTTCCTCGTGTTTATGAGGGCAATAAGTTTTAAGATAGCGTAATATATTATTATTTACAGTAAGTAATTAACGTGTTTAGATTACTGCTCTACAAGAATATGGTAGTTGGGTTGGGCCTGTTGATCAGCGGCCAACTGTTTTTTTCAACATTACTTGGAATGCTAGTGCGTATGATAAAAAGCATCACTCAGCCAAACAGCTCTTCTGATGGAAAATTTCAAGGCATAACACCTCGATTTCCTTTCGTTACGGTAGAGCTCAGAAGATAAAAGACAAACACAGTATGTTTATTCAAGCATAAGCAACTTACTTCACTGTTTTCAACAATGTACTAAAACTCAAATAACACTGACATAGAACATGTATTTCAAGGGTGTTGTAATAGAGCGATACAAATATCGTATTATGGAGCCGTAATACGATTGTATCAATACATCATCCGATACGATACGATTAATGTATCTTCACAAAATTTGGCAAACTTTCAGTAAACATCATAAGTCTTTTGTATACAAAAAAATAAATATTTGTAATAAATTATATTTGCTAAAATTAATGATTCAATAAAAATGAGTAGTATTATGTTGTCTTCATTTATTTTATCAACAACATCACACGTAAAGTAAGATAACAAATTAACAATAACAAACGAAATACAGATATTTTTTACTTCTCTTGCCAACTGCCAGTTAGTTGATCAAACCTGTGAACCTGAAAACACTAAACTGTGAAGTAATTAAATAAGACAATGTTAATAATATAGAAAATAAATTACTGTCAAATCTTGTAACAAACCGTTGATACAACTTCTTTATCTAGATACGTATTGCATTGCGGCTTAAATCCCAAAATATGTATTGTATCGACTACTATGACGAGATATGCAGCTGTAATATATATACATGTACCAAAGGCTAAACATAATCCAAAATTTATAAAACACCCAGTAACTGAAAGAGAGAAAAGCATGAACAAAATCAAAGGGACCGTTGATTATTACATTACAAGTGCGTTGTTAAATGAACGAGTGGGAATATATTTCTTACTTACTAAATATTGCAGTTGTTACAACATTTTAAATTTATGTTATTTCATTGAAATAGTTATATATGTTGTTATAAATATATGTAAAAAAACAGATCTATTTTTAATGTAAAGTATCCACAGTTTGTAATAGCATAGCCCCCCAGTAGCACAGTGGCCCGTCTATGAACTTGCAACGCAACAAACGGGGTTTTGACACTCGTGTTAGGAAGAACACAGATAGCTTTGTGTTTAACTACAGACAAACGATATTGATATAGATTCAACATTCAATGAAGATTTCTATTTAACGTCTGATTCTTTGAGAGCTTAGGTTTGCCAAAACAAGTCAAGTTCAGTTCCCAAGAATTTTCACATTCCTTTTGTCTTAAAATAGACGAAGACCTGTTTGGAAGCACTAACTATAGGTCCTGGGAACCGTTATTTTCACTGTGGATTTTATTTCTTTTTAGTAATATTACGTAAGCATTCTTCCTTTTGTTCCTTGGTAGGTCCATGGTAAGGTTATTGGCATGCAATTATAAAATATGAGGTTTGAATCTCTATGATGGACAGAGCGCAAATAGCTTGTTGTATAGCTTTGTGCTAAAAGAAACAACGCATTTTTTTTTTTTTTACGATAAGATACAAACAAAACCGGTTTACTATTATTATGGATTAGATTAACTCATTATATTAACCGCAAAATAATAGAATGTCCCCTGTCTACTCCTTTTTTTTCACCATAAAACATAACTGAACAAGATAAAGTTAGAAAGATTCTGTTGTTAGAACAGGTCATTTGTTGTAGAATAATGCTATAATGACCTGAAGTAAAGAAAACAAATGAAACAGGAATGAATGAGTTCACATTCCATAGAAAATGAACAGACTAGTCTGTTTATTGATGTGTCCCACCCTTTTCTAGCCTAAGACTTTTGTATGCAGGACAGTTTTTTATGTGGAAGATATGAGTGTATATTTCAAATATTATTATGTTCCTCGAAAGGAAGAGAGAGAAAAAGACATTACATTTTCTCGACATCATTCATTACAATGTCCCAACACCTTTAGGTATTTTCGTTGTTATTACTCCAGAATAGATCTTTGTAACTAATAAAAACCACAAACACATACTGCACGTATTAAGTCATTTCTTATCCAAAACTACTTGTACGCGCTTCAGCATTTTTACAGGTCTTAGTACAAAGGTATTTGACCTAATATCCTATAAACAACGCAAGTTTCACGTAACTGCTCGGGTCTCACAGATATCAGGTATACTCTACGATCTATACCAGGAGCTTGTCTTCTGTGTCCCCAGTTAGCAGACGAAATGATGATCACTTAGTTATGACTGGCAAAGCTTCTCCATAGAACAAAAGGCATGAAAAGTTCGTATTAACCATGGCAGACGAGATAGGAAGAGATTCCTGGTATATTTTAAATAAGGCATGCATATCTAGTATGGCCTATTGAGGTAATACCCCACTCACATATATCTTTGATTTGTATTTTACAAATGAACAGATAAAGCGAATATTTCGTACTGACTGCTAACAAATATCCAGAGATGGCGCTATTCACACATTAAAATGCAAAACATGTTTATTTTATTTTATTTTACTTTTTGTCTTACAGCAAAGTTACATTCAGCTATATGCTGTATCCACCGCAGAGAATCGAACTCCGGAGTAACATGATATGATTAAAATGCATCATTATTTTATCCAAGTACCTACGAGCTCTTCTGTGCAAGACTTCTAGAACATTTTAAAACCTAAGCCAGGGATGGGCAACTTATTTTTCATAGAGGCCACAGCTGTGGCTAATGAAAACAACGTTGGTCACATATTCAAAAAGAAAAAAAAAGAAAGTTGTTAGTTTAATCAAAATAATTGCATTTCAACTAACATTCAATGTGAAAATTGATGGAGGTTTTCATCAACAAGTTTCGTGAAATTTGGCTTAATATGTATGCTCAATGAGCATCTCAGCTCTGCCTCTAAATTTGTCAGTAAGCCGAGATCTGTATTTAGATTTGAGAAAATCTAGTGTAGAAAATGTTGACTCACACACCCATGTGGATTCAAACATGGAAAATAATTTTGAAATTGCTATCTTTAAATTTGAAAGACCTCCATTTATCAGAATAGTGAGCCACATCTCTCTGATAGAACACTTTTGTTTACCTTTTATGTGTTCTACACTTTGCAGGATAAGTACCTCGTCTTCAAATCCACACTTATCCAAAGTAAAAAGAAACATGTAATTTTCTTATTGAAATTTCCTAATTCAACTTGAAATAATCATGGAAAAATTCAAATATTAATTTCAAATTTTTAAATTCCGAGAAATGTGATTCAAATTTTTAAATAAATTTTTGATCCAATTTACATAGAGATCATCTTTAGCATAAGAGAAATCATAGTTATTATTATTTTCTAGAAAACTATTCAACTTTGCAAAATGTGTCAAATCATTCTTTTGTAATTGTTCCGTAAGGAGGTTTAGCTTTAATTGAAATTCATGAATAGATTGTGATTGTTCGCTTATTGTTTTACCTCTTCCCTGAAGCTTCGTATTCAAATTATTCAAATGAACCATCATGTTGCTTAGAAAGTGCAAATCACACTGCCATGACAAAGTTTCAATTTCAGGAAATTCTCAATCTTACCTTTTTCAACAAGATACTCTTTTATTTGAGGAAATAAGGAAGTAAATCATTCCAAGACTTTTCCTCTACTTAACTATCTTACATTTGCAAAATCAGTAAGATCATCAAAAGTACAATCACTACTTTTAATCAAAAAACTCAACAAACTGTCGATGGATGAGAGAGCTTCCACTTCTTGATGACAAGAAACCCACTTGAAATAAAAATGTATCTCATGACGACTGTTATGGGTATTAATACTTTTATTGATAAAGAAAGAACAGCGTTTCGACCTTCCTAGGTCACCTTCTGAAGAGTTTCTACTTCTAATATAATTCACAATTTTTACAACAATGTCCATCACATTTTTCAATTCATCACTTTCAGACATCTGAGCACATAAATTTTCCTGATGAAAATACAATGGAAAGTTGGCAGCGTGGACTTCACATTATTTTCAATTAAATGCTGCTTCAAAAGATAAACAAATCCTAATTTCGCCTCAGTCATGGCGGGAGCACTGTCTGTTGAGACAGAAACCAGTTTTTAAAAATCCAGATTGAATTGTTTTGAGATTTCAAGAAATTTTTCAAAAATGTTTTTTTCCACATGTTCGATCTCGTTATCCACAAAAGCCAAGCATTTCTTCCCTCACTTGAAGATCTGAAGTTACATATCGAACCCAAAATATCAACTGTGCAGTGTCACTAACATCTGTTGACTCATGTAGTGCTAAAGAAAAATACAAACAGTCATTTAGTTGTTCAAACAACTAATTTTCTATGTATTTCGCTAACTCTGTCATTCTATAGACAATTGTTCTTTGATTTGATTTGCAAATTATTTACCTTTTGAAGAATATCATCTTTTGTTTTTGAATCACAATTCTCCAACAGAGTTTCAATGACCACAATCAATATTTCTTTTACTAGTTCAACATCAGAAAATGATTTTTTTTTTTTAAGCTAAATCCAAGCTGCTTTATAGCTAGCTAATGTAATTAGTTCTATCGATGATGAAAGTCATTTTAGGCCTCCCTTTTGTTCATGAAATTGTGCTTTCAGACGGCTAATTTCATTCATACGATTTTTGCTATCAACTGGAAATTTTACATCAAATTCGTTGTGAAAATTGTTAAAGTGTTGCTTAAGGTTGTATACTTTATTATTTCTAAAAACTTTGTTACACAAAAGACACACTGGCTTATTATTTGCTTCAATCACTGCAAATTTCAACTCCCAACTTTCATTACATTCTCGTTTCACGTTTTCCCAGTCACGCGCCATTCTTTTTTCAGCAGTAACCTCAGAATCGATTAAATGGTCTTTATTTTCTGAGTGTTCACCATCATCTAGATTTTTTCGTTTTCGAATTATCCACTTATCCATATTATGGGATTAAAAACAATATATATATTTATACCCTTGAAAGTTGCGCAATAAAATATGTTTGCAAGCGCGTGCAAAACAACGCACACTCGATAACAAACATCTAAACCAGACTGACATTACAAAATGACGCAGTCTGGCAGTAATGAAGCACGCGACATTAGCGACGATGTGAGGCAGTGCAGTTGCTTATTACTAAATTTACGATAAAAAATAAATGATGGAAAAAGTTGATTCCTAAACTCGAGCTAGCCACAATTGTGTTATCTACTGGCCACATGTAGCCAGTGGCCATGGAGTTAACCCCCTGACCTAAGCTAACCCCTAACCAGGGCCGCTGAGAGTTATTCCAAGCGTGGTGGTAGTCATATGCATATGGGCCCCATAACATCAGTTAGCTATAAAGTGCAACTTTCTGAGCCTGTTTTATGGCAAAGTGTTTAATGCACTCTGAAGAGTTAATTTCGCGAACTTTTGTACGGGCCCTCGATGACCTCGGGCACGGGGATAATCCCCTAGTTACCTTCTCTTTCTCGGCGGTCCTACTCCCAACCAAGGAAGTCCTCACACACTTTTGTTACATTTTGAGTTATATCTGAACATCACAAGATTATATCTTGTAGCATTGCTTTGTTGAACATGTCACTTCAACTATTGTTTCATGTTTGTTGGATGACGCCAACAATTATATTGTTTATAAAATAACGCATGCAGTATAAGTTACACATCATACAAAAAGTACCCATGTTAATTAGAACTTATACTACACAGACGTTTCAGCTGATAAAGTTATGTTATTTCCTTATGGAGTTAATTTGATGCATTTTGCTTTGGACGTAATTAATGTGAAAACTTTAATGATCGTCCTTATTAAAAAGTAAAAGATTGGATATGTAAATAAGCAAACGCGATATTTTTATTTATTATGTATTAGAAAGGGAGATGTATTAAAAAGGACAGTGAAAATAGAAATGATACGACAAAAAATGGTATAATTTGAAATATTAGGGAGAAAAGTATTTATTTTCACCCAACTAATTTAAGTCATAGACACTTCAATATTTTGAAGACAGTTGTATCAAACATACCCAAAACAGTTCATGATGCTTTGTTTTTATAGATCTCAATTTGCATATCTAAGTTTTAAATGCTTATTTGTCATCGCAAAAACGGAGAAAACCTATTTCTGTTGATGAGGTTAACTAACAGCATTTTTCGACAATAAAGATGCGTTCAGGTTGGAAATTTGTGATGTAAAAGATGTAATATTTCTTGTAATTGAAAAACAAAGGAATTGGATCAACTTGAGATATCAGGACCATCCAGAAGGAGATCCGTAACAATCAGTACACACGTTGTTATAAACAAAGAGTGACGTTTTTAATACGTGAAAATCCAAGAAAACAGACGACAGTGGCAATAACCATCCAAGTGCCCCACGTACGCAAAATAGTCTATGAGGATCTCCACTTGGAAAGACAACACAAGTCACGTACACACAAGCTGCTTTCTAAATACAGCTGCTAAACCATCGCATCTTTGAAACATATGGAAAATGAAACGATGTTTATACTGCTCTATCTGAAGATATATTTATCGATTTCTATGCGATTCGATGATGAAACAGGCGATAAATTTTGTCTTTCTCATACACTAGATGGCAATTTGAACTGTAACGGGGTTGCCAGGTTCCAAACTCGATTTAATATGTTTGTTTATTTTGAAGTTGTTGTTGTTTATTATTAAGTGCAAAACTATATAAAGAGCTATGAGCATCGAAAAACCAGATTCTAGCAGTATAAGTCTGTAGACACAATACTGTGCCACTGTGGGGTCTCGATTTAATATAAATAAAGTATACCGAAATCAAATAAATAATGTTCTGTTGTTAATATTAACTAAAAATCTGACTTAAATAAAACTGATAATATTTACAATTCACTGCTTAATCTGACCCATATCAAAGGTGTGTATGTGTGCGTGTGTGTTTTCTTATAGCAAACTCACATCGAGCTATCTGCTGAGTTCACCGAGGAGAATCGAGCCACCTGATTTTAGCGTTGTAAATCTGTAGACTTACTGCTGTACTAGCGGGGGAACCATACCAAAGGAGTTGTTTTAAATGAAATTTGATAATATATATCTATATATATATTAGTTTGTTATAACTTAAAAAACAAGCTGAAACAAGAATAAATTAAACAAAAACTCTGCACTGATTAAAAAGATCCCAAGGTACAAGCTATAATGTGGGATTATAAAATGAACTCTTAGTTTTGGAGGTGACTGTAGAAGTAGAACCAACATTGCGGTGGGGGTACACCGTCTATCAGTCTTAACATCTAATTACCAGTCTCATATAAGAAATGAAAAACAAATGTGGGTCTTACTTCCGCAGCTACCTCCAAAACCTAGGATATATTGGATAATCCCACACTATATCTTGTACCCTGGGGTCTTTTCAATTAGTTTAGCGTTTTTTGTTTATTTTTATCTTGTTTTGGCTTGTTTTTTAAGTTACAATAAACTAATATAATTAGTCAGATATTTGGATTTGCTGTTTTTAACACAGTCCTTCCTTGTGATTTTGTTTATTTAACTTCATTAAAATGTTTTCATTTTCAGTAAAATATTGCGTGAAATAGAAGTGTACGTCGTATTTCCTAGAGAAACTCGGTATGGCAGAAGTACTGCTGTTGACATATTTAAAATATTGTCCTTTGTTTTCACTCCTCTCTTCCCCAGGTGACACAGCGGCATATCTGCGTACTTACAATGCTAAAAACCGGGTTTTGATACGCGTGGTGGGTAAGAGCATAGATAGTTCAATGCGTAGCTTTGTGTTTCGTTTCAAAAGAAACAAACGCAGCAAATCTCTGTCCGAGCGCACATTTTAAAAGTATACAATAAAAAATATACAACAGCTTGCTTCCTTGATATCGAGAAAGCATTCGACACTGTATGGCACGATGATCTAAGGTTCCGAATGAATGAAATGGAACTACCGCGTGGAATTATTCGCTGACTATCTAACTTTTTAGAAAATAGAAAGTGTAGAGTGAATGTAGAGGGCACTTTTCTGATTACTTTACTCCAGAAGCTGATGTCCCTCAGGAAGGGGTGGTTAGCCCTATACTCTTCATCATGTATGTAAACAATATGCCATTGAAGGATCCAAATCATGGATTCTCTTCACAGTTCGCAGATGATGTGGCAGTCTGGAAAAGTGCCGCAACACCCACGATAGCAGCCACCAACATACAACCGCAACTAAATAAAATAAGTGAATACTAGCAAAAATATAGAATAAAAATAAACACAGCAAAAACACAACTTGTAGTATTTACGAAATTGACAAAACACACACACAAAAAAACCAGCCAGAATTATATATGAATGGCACACTACTTCAGATTGCCCCATCGGCAAAATTTTTAGGTCTAACCTATGATTCAAAATTAACTTGGATTAATCACGTTAACGAAATTAAAAATAAAGTCTGGCGAAAAACTAACTATGCTAGGAGTCTAACTGGTAAAAACAGTTGAACATCTACAGATAACTTACTAAAAATCTATAAAATATATATTAGACCAGTAATAGATTATGCAATAAAATAATTAAAACTAAACTACAATCCAAAACACACTTCTCACAACAGCATACAGAGTTCCAAGAAATACATCATCTCAATTCATTCACAAATATTCAAACATACCAACCGCACCAGATAGACTCCTACATACTACAATAACGCTTTTTGATAAAATTTAGATGAAAAATGAATTACTATGCGAAATAGATAGGTACCAGGCCCGGCATGGCCAAGCGTGTTAAGGCGTGCGACTCGTAATCTGAGGGTCGCGGGTTCGCATCCCCTTCGCGCCAAACATGCTCGGCCCTTTCAGCTGTGGGGCATTATAATGTGAAGGTCATTCCCACTATTCGTTGCTAAAAGAGTAGCCCAAGAGTTGGCGGTGGGTGGTGATGACTAGCTGCCTTCCCTCTAGTCTTACACTGCTAAATTAGGGACGGCTAGCGCAGATAGCCCTCGAGTAGCTTTGTGCGAAATTAAAAAAACAACAACAAAACCCATCACGGGTACTGAAACCCTGTTTATAGCGATGTAAGTCCAGAGACATATCGCTGTGCCACTGGAGAGCTATAACAAGGGAATGTGCAATTTAGTGCTCTAATAATAATAAAAAGTGCCACCAACAAACTTGACATTCTGCTGATAAAGTAAAATAATAACTATATATGTACCACAATAGATGGACATTGCCCTGAAAAGAATCAGACTAATATTCAGTTCAACAATTACAAATTCCAATTCGGCAAGAGCAAAAGTACGGGAAGGAGGAAGAGGTCATAGAGAACCTGACCCTCCAGGGTATGAACATTTCTTACCCAAACACCGAGAGAGAGAGAGAGAGAGAACAACTTCTGCATTTGTGTTCTGTTCAAGAATTTTGTGTATTAATTCGTCTATATGACCATATGCTAATAGTAAATGTTCTAGAAGGTAAGTGAGTCATAACATGATTACTGTTATATCCTGACAATTGAACATAATATTGAAAGAAGTGTTATAGCCAAGCATTTGATATCGTTCCCACCAAACATGAAACACATCAAATACTTAATTTACTTCAGTGGAGTTATTAAAACTATTCTGTTACAAGAGTAAATAAAACCAAAATTAATAGTAACAAATATTGTTTATTTCTTGGTTTTAAAATTTATATGTCCTGCTTTAATTTAACCTACAGAGTACATAATTCATTTCGTGATTTATGGTATGAGTACGTATTACTGACGTGACAACATTACAAATTATGTGTTTAAGCGTCCTTTATATGTTAATTATGTCATTTTAGTGTCTACTGACTGACAGACAGAGAACACATTTTGTATAGTGGTGCAAGTGGTAAAAAGGTGGTCTCTCCAGATTGTCTCCAGCTCCCTCTCCTGGAAATTATTCCATATTAAATTGAGTATTGTTTATTAAAGTTTATGAAAATGACGTACATGCCAGCATGTTTGTCAAGTATAAAACACATTATTAAATTTTATTTGTATAAAAAGTGATTCAAAAGAGATATTATATTCTAAAGGCGGCTGGTGTGTGTATTAAAACTTTAATTACCGTATTTAACACCTTGTAAGACGTATTTTTTCTTTACAAATACCTTGTGAAATCGCCATGCGTCTTCCAAGACAAAAGTGATGGGTTAAGACAAGTGGTTAGCTTATGGTCTACTCAAAACGGCCTGTAATAGAGACCGTAATCTCATTACTTACCAATTGCAAGTATTTTCAATAGCATAAAACATTCAATTTAACCAATATTGCCGATATACTATGAAGAATATGATGTATTTGACTGCATTTACTCAATAGGTTGGAAAAACGTCAAGGCTGCATCAAGGTGTTGGCTACTGAGTCAGGATATTTTTTTCTCAGAATTGTCTTTCCAAAACTAGAATGTGTCTTCCACAATGTAGCGTCTCACAAGGTTAGTTCATTTTCTTTCCAATAATTAACACTTGGGAAAACTTACAACAAAACATAACGTCTCAGTAAACACTAAATTCATTCAAACCCAGGTACAAAACTAAACTCCATACTATATAAAAGCTACATTGACAAACATAACACCAACATTTTTTATAAAATACAATGCAATAATTGCTACGACAATTGTTGTTTGTAGTTTGAGACATTTTCCTGCTCTACATTCGGCTTGGTTTTACATTTCTCACGAGGATAAAACACCAGCGTTACTGTAAAAGTAAAGTGAGTGAGAGAGTCAGGAGGTATAAAATATTGAGAAAAACGAAGTAAAGTTGATAATTTAAAGAGAGGAAAACGTACTGTAATCAATAATAACATTCTAATTAAATGCATAAACCGAAATTAGGAATGTTATTACTTTGTTAGCCTTTGTTCGTACAAATAGTGATCGTATTGTGTGTACGTGCAAAGAACCCTTCCTTATTGGTAGTCGACTTGAGCAGCAAACAACAACACTTGCTGTTCTCCATCAAACATGCCACTTGAAGCGCTCAAACTAGTCTAATCATATCTAGACCGTCGTAGCAAATAATTTCTTTGGTTGAATTTCAAATACATAGTTTTAGAACACATCGAATCCTTAATGGCACAGCGGTATGTTTGCGGACTTACAACGTTAGAAATTGGGTTTCAACATCAGTGGTGGGCAGAGCACAGTTAGCCCAGTGTGTAGGTTTGTGCTTAACTCCAAACAAACAAACACTTCGAATCGCTGTATGTGCGCACATTTTAAAATAAAATTATACAGCAAAAATATGTAAGAGAAGATGATTATTTTACCAGCTCAATACACTGCTTATAGAAACAAGATGGCAATTTAAATCCTGTCTGATGTAAGAAATAATAATGAATCAAGGTTCAAAGGAAACGTGTCTTTTCAAAAAACCTTCATGCACGCAATTTTTATTAACCTGTCGTTGAATACTTAAAAAACTTACTATGTCAAAGTAAACTATTTCTTCGTACTGTATAAGAGCAATTTATATTTAAGAAATGACAAGAAACGTCACATGTAACGGCTACCTTAATTCACAAAAGCATTGCCCTTGTTGTAATCAAAACACAAACACCAATTTATTGACTACAGATGGCGCTAATCATATGTAGTAGATTCTTGAGCTAATATCAAAAGATTGCAATCCCAGCCCACGTCCAAATGGATATCTATCGACCGCAAAGTGCAAGTCATGATCACATGATCTTGTAGTTATGTCTGCAACGAAAGCCACGTACAATATTCATGGGTATACACGTAAAAATGGGACAGTTGCAAGAAAGATGTAAAAAATATATTTATTAATTCAAATGAAGAAAGTAGGCATTTTTTGGTTTAATATTTTCTTAAAATATTCAATGGCTCACATATTTCATGTGGTGATAAAGGTTTCTTAAAAAAATCTAAATATGTTTTTTTCATATCTCGCATGAAGATATTTAAGGTTTATCTGCACTAAGCGTCTTTACTTTTGTAGTAATATACTACACGAAAGGCAGCTAGGTAGTCAACACCACTCCCTTGGCAACTTTTTTTACTGTATTATGTCATAACGCCCCCATGGCTGAAATGGCAAGCATATTCTGTCACGGGACTCGAACTCTACTTGTGCCCTAACCATCAAGCCATGCCTTTACATTTTTAATAAATTACACAACATATCAGAAACCCAGCGTCTATTGTCATTAATATCATCCATCACAGGTTCACAATGTTTCAGAGCTTTAAGAAGGTTAGATGAAATAACAGAAAAGTATTAAAATTTATTAGAGTTTATGCAAATGAACGAAGAAAACTGTAAGATGAAAAACCATTTTTATTCTTGACATGAAAATCACCCTTTTCTCACACTTACTCAACAGAGCTTCATAAATGCTTTAGCAAAAATACTTATTTAAAAAAAATCTGATTTTTTTCGTACAAGAGACTTTAATAAAATGTTTCGAAATTTCGTGAAGATACACTTAGAACAAATCCAGACTTATAGTATGCCTAATTTCATACTGATGGCTACAAGACTGGACAAAATGGCTGAGCTTGTAACAGGGACTTAATTAATAGGTTCATTATCCTATATTTGTGTATTGAGAAGTAACATGATGATATAGACGCTTTTACATCAAGAAGTTTTCAAACAGTTCTTTATACGATGCCAACCCTAGAAGTAACATGATAATATAGACGCTACTACATCAAGAAATTTTCAAACCGTTCTTTATGCAATACCAACCCTAGAAGTAACATGATAATATAGACTCTTCTGTATCAAAAAGTTTCCAACTCTAGAAGTAACACATTAATATTGTGATTTCTACATCAAGAAGATTTCAGACAGTGCTGTCAGCAGAACCAGTTTGAAATATTTGACAATTTCTTTGAAACAGCTGCAATCGTTCGTCTTTGTCGAAGAAGCTTCACGTTCGATCTTTGTTTCCAGAGCACTAAACTGCACATTCCCTTGTTATGGCTCACCAGTGGCACAGCGATATGTCTCTGGACTTACATCGCTATAAACAGGGTTTCAGTACCCGTGATGGGTTTTTTGTTGTTTTTTTTAATTTCGCACAAAGCTACTCGAGGGCTATCTGTGCTAGCCGTCCCTAATTTAGTAGTGTAAGACTAGAGGGAAGGCAGCTAGTCATCACCACCCACCGCCAACTCTTGAGCTACTCTTTTACCAACGAATAGTGGGATTGACCGTCACATTATAACGCCCCCACGGCTGGGAGGGCGAGTATGTTTGGCGCGACGGGGATGCGAACCCGCGACCCTCAGATTACGAGTCGCACGCCTTAACACGCTTGGCCATGCCGGGCCACCCGTGATGGATATAAAGGACAGATAGCCGTCGTGTAGCTTCGCGCAAAATTGAAAACAAACAAAAGTTTCAGTTACAAAATGTATTATTGTCATGTATATACGGACTCTGTTACTGTATTTGAATATGTTTGAAGAAATTCAACGTAACTAGATGTAAACATGAAACATTATACCTGCAAAAGATTGTTAATTTAATATAAAGGTTAAAACGAAGATCAACAGTTATATCTCTGGGATGCAAACCTTGCAGAAAAGTACAAGAGACTAGTATCGTCTTATTATATCTATTTCTTTTGTTTTTCTTGTATTTTGAGGAACAGACCTAACTAGTTGGTTACCGTGCCTGGACTGTGAGTCCGAAGTTTCATGGTTGTAGTCTAATGCTGCAAAAACATGTACCACATCTTAGGAACATCTGTGCGTTATAACAGTGACATCAACTATTCGACCAAACAATAGTAGCCCAAAGTACGTCAGGTGACTTTAAGCTATCAGTTCAAAATTAGGAATGTCGAATAGTTCATCTGTGACTTTGAATAGTTGAATAGTTCATCTGTGACTTTGAATAGTTCATCTGTGATTTTGTGCAAAATTTTAAAAGAAACACACGCTCCTTTCGTCGGACTCAAATGATTTTTCGTTCTGAAAGAACATTTAGTAGAGAATTAACCATCATGACTATTGTGTTTATGTCCATCTTGAACTAATTTTAGTTTCGTTAACTTCTGATCAAAGCCAACTACCTACATAGATCAGAACTAAACATTTACCCAGTAATGAAAATGAGTAATTTAATATACTACTCTTATTTATAATGGTTATAGTTTATTAGATCATTAGTTGGACACCCTCACTATTAGAAATAGTTTCGGACGTAATCGCGAAATATCGCATAAGTTTTGGCCAGGAGATTTAGGCTAATCTTAAATTAATATATTAACACCAAGCTAACAAAAATAAATAATAATCATAGTAAAATACATTTAATTTGTATTTATGAAAAGCTACTGAGGTTACTTGCAGTCGTTCCTAATTTTGAACTACTAACAGAAAGAAATACAGCCAATCAACAGCAACCTACTACCCATCATTTACGCTAGATAATACCTTTTACTCTTATAACACACCATAACTACAAAATGTGGGAATATGTCATGATAGCATAATAATTCAAATTCGAATGGCTGGCTCGGAAATCTACAGCCCTATCACAGGAACAATTAGCGTTTATGATATAAAATGGAATATAGTGAAGATAAATGTATTACAAATAATAATATTTTAGCTAGCAAAGCTAGAAACTGGATAAAACAATGGAACGTATTTACAAAAACTGTTCATGCAATATCACTGATTCTCTGTGCTTTGAAATATGCGATATCATTATAAGTAAAACCTTATATAATCCTTCCCAACATCAGTTACTGATCAATGAATTAGTACTTAAGAATAAATTACCATCACACATTTTAGTGTTTAAAATAGAATCGGTATTTCACAACATTCACAGCGATAATATGAGCTCCTATTACTTAACGTATAACAAGAGTTGTTGTTCTTTGTAGTTAAGCACAAAGCTACATAAACGGCTATCTGTGCTCTGACCATCATGAGTATTGAAACCCTCATAATCTGAGGGTCGTGGGTTCAAATCCCAATCACACCAAACATGCTTGTCCTTTCAACCGTGGGGGCGATATAATGTTACGATCAATCCCACTATTCGTTGGTAAAAGAGTAGCCCAAGAATAGACGGTGAGTGGTGATGACTAGCTGCCTTAACTGTCTCATACTGCTAACTTAGGGACGACTAGCTCAGATATCCCTCGTGTAGTTTTGCGCGAAATTCAGAAAAACAAACAAACAAACTGTTTAGTCACCCAGTGAAAAGGTCATATGCATGGCTACTTCAGAATGTTTTGTTACTTTAGTACGGATGCGGTCAGTGATCTAACCAGAAAATAATGTTGAATTTACAATATTGTAATAAGAACTACACGTGATTGCTGTAACTTGTAAAATGTCCAGTTATATGGTACATGGTAGCAGATTCTTAAAGTTCTTTGACCGTATATTACAATTACAGTTATGTGGAATTATGGGAAGGGAATGGGTAAGGCAGCTTAATACGGAATCAGGGTAAAAAGCTCTTATGATGACGTACAACTCAATGTATTTCTTAACCAAATTTTCACGCCTATTAAAGCACGTTCTGTATAAAAATATAATTTTAAACTTCAAACCTGCTCAAAGGAGCTGACAAAATGGTTTCAGAAGATATTCCTTGTGTGTTATTGTATGTAACACTACAATGATATAATATCAGTACCAACTTCAAATAACTTAATTTTTGTGTTATTTATTTACATGTTTTTATTTTAAACTATGTTATCTGAATAAAGCCAATTTCACAAGGCGAGTTAATTAAATTCCCTAAATATAATTACACTTGTTGTCCCTGAAGTCGTTATAAACATAACTTTGATTCTGATAACAACCAGTGCATAATCACATGACTGTTTTTAGGCGTTTACAATGTGTACGTTTGAGAAAAATACAATTTGTCTGGAAGCAAATATCACAGAACTTTATACAGCCTGTATAAAACAAAATGCACGAGAATGGATGAAGGGGTGGATACCTGTTATCGAGAGTATAAGGTGTATCATAATTACAAGTCAGCGATTCCTGAAGTTAGATAAATTATATTAAAATTATTGTTAAGAGATCGCTACATTATAGAGAGCTCTCCTTCCGGTTTCACTGACTTGTAACTATAATCGATGTTTTCTTCGGTTACATCACTCTGTAGCTAGAAACAAAAAGTAAGATTTCTGTTTGCCTAAGTTGAACTTTATTTTCCCAGCCGTGGGGTGTATAATGACTGAGTTGGCGGTGGGTGCTGATGACTAGCTGAAGTCTTACACTGCTAAAAACGGCTAGCACAGATCTCGAGTAAGTTGACTTAAATGATGTTAGAAGCAAGCGTTGGTTACAGTGGATTAATAATAATTATTGAAACACTGTAATAGTGGTTCAAGTCGTCCTTGTGGTGGATCGTCAGTTTTTAATGATCTTTCTTTAAAGTAATATATGTGAAGTAAAACTATTAATTGTATTCGCAGGATAAAGAGATATAATAATAAAATACGCTTGAGGATAATTAACAACACTGCCACAAAAAATTTTCAGAATTAATTTACCTGCAAGAGGTATCACTTTCGTATGGCAATGGTGCTCAACACGCAAAAATTCAGAAAGTGAAACGGTTATTTAGAACAGTTATAAAGAAAAGCGTAAGAAAAACAAAGTAAAGAGGAAATAAACTTTCGAACGGTGGTCGGCAGAGTGGTAATAATTGCTCATCTGATACTACAGCGAAATAAAGGGCTCGGCATGGCCAGGTGGGTTAAGGCGTTCGACTCGTAATCCGACGGTCGCGGATACAATGACAATTATTCTTTGACGGAAGTGGATGGTACATGTACTGTTAGGCCCGGCATGGCCAGATGGTTAAGGCACTGGACGGTCGGGGGTTCGAATCTCCGTTACACCAAATATGCCCGATGTTTCAGCCGTGGGGGCGTTATAAAGTCACGATCAATCCCACTATTTGCTAGTAAAAGACTAGCACAAGAGTTGGCGGTGGGTGGAGGTGACGAGCTGCCTTCCCTCTAGTCTTACACTGCTAAATTAGGGACAGCTAGCGCAGATAGCCTCCATGTAGCTTTGCCCAAAATTAAAAAAACATAACAAACAAACAAGATAAATAAAGTACAAATTTTCACAGTAAGTTCACAACATGTGAAAGAGAGAAAATTATTATTCTATTATTATTCATAAATTTCTCTTCAATTCGTTTACTTTTCTAAATTTTTAAATGTGTGTAGAAAGTATTAAAGTTATGTGTTTTTTTTCGTGATATGAAGAGAATGTATATATGAAAAGACTGATTTTTTGTAGCGAGTTTTTCTCAAGCATATTTAAATAATTTATATATTCAATCGGTAGGTGCCGTTAATTGCCATAGGTAGGCTAGAGGAAATGGAAAAAAGAACTACGTAGCGCCATCTATTTCCATAAATAAAACTCTTTTTGGTCTCAAACTCTATAGGTTCAATTACGTTTTAAAGAACTAATATTATATATACATACTTAGTTAATAAGTTACATTTATTTATAAATTAACGATGCTGGTTTTTATTCAAATGTTTATTTCAAGTTAAATATAAAACTACATGAGAGGATGGATACCTGTTCTCTTCCCACAAAGCGTATCGAAATCAGTTTTCTCGTATTCTGAATCTGCAGACATGCCGTTGAGTCATAACTGCCTTCCGTAAATCGTAACATCAGAAAAAGAACGTGGAAACTTTAGACATGAACAGTACTAAAAAAGTCACAAAGTGACCAAACAACTTGGGTGAATCGTGAAGATTAACAGATATTTGGAGCAATATTTCCCCATTGTACATTGGTAAACTATATAACAGCAACGTCCTTTCAGAATGGAAGCGCCCCCATTGGGACAGCGGTAAGTCTACGGAGTTACTACACTAAAAGCGGTGTTTGTTTCCCCTCGGTGGACACAGCAGACAGCCCGATGTGGCCTTGTTATATTAAAACACACACACACACTGAATGGAAATACAAGCACTTCCAAACGATTCACCTTCATCGTTCACTTGCCGTAACAAATAGACCACATTACAGTTTGTGTGTTTGGAGATTTTCAACATTTATACTGAGTCGTCTAATCCTTCAAAATGCACAAGAATGGATAAAAACAAAAAATAAACAAACAGTTCTTGGATATTCCCCTTCAGTATTAGTACATTCATTCATTCACCATTAGATTCCATCAAGGAACATAAGGCCGCAATCGCTTGCGGATTCTTCAACAGGTATTTAAGTGAGTAGGTTGTTAGCCCACTGCGCCGAGCCGTCCATAATTTAGTAGTGTAAGACAGCTAGTCATCACCACCCACCGTCAACTCTTGGGTTACTCTTTTACCAACGAATAGTGGGATTGACCGTCACATTATAACGCCCCCACGGCTGGGAGGGCGAGCATGTTTGACGCTACACGGGCGCGAACCAGCGACCCTCGGATTACGAGTCGCACGCCTTACGCGCTTGGCCATGCCGGGCCGAGTATTAGTACAAAATTGACTTAATTCTGTATTTGGTTCTACTATATATAGAGCGCGGTCTACTGGGATATTTAGACCGCACTTGACGTGACCTTACCCGAATACATGATTTGAAAATGTCCCGGTAAACCGCACCCTCTATTTTATGTTTTCATTTAATGGAACAAGTTCATAAACACTGTGACGGATTTACTATCATATATCTATTATATATGTTGATGTTTGTTTAAGTTAAATTTATATTTAGGAATGTACGTAGCTTATACAGTGAAATCTGTATTGCAAAATTGTAGAAAATTGTCGAGTGTGAGAATCAATAATACACGTGTGTACGTAAACACTGGTGTATCACCTATATTGTTGCGCCTAAAAATATAACCGGCACGATGCGCCAAAAGACAGTGTATGTTAATTAGTGGTTTGCCATAAATCTCAGAAGCTATAGCTACGATTGCTATAAAGCTTATTAATTAGGTTGGTTGTTTCGAATTAAGTACAGAGCTACATAAAGGGTTGTAGGTGTTCTTCACACCATAGGTATCGAAACCACTGTGCCACTAGGGGGCTATTAATTGGGAACTTCAAATATTTCACCAGGAATGTTTATAGATTTCGAGCAATACAAACCATTTAACTTCACCGGATTTACATCAGACATTAATATTTTTACGAAGACACTACATAATTTCATCGGTATAAAACTCAACGTATGACAATGAAGAAAGAAGAATGTTTTCTGTTTCACTAGTAAAAGTGTGAATACCTGTATCAGCCGTTTTGAGATGCATTTTTATTTCAAGTGGGTTTCTTATTATCAAGAAGAATGCACAGATAGCTACCTCCCAGCTAAGTGAATTGTATCTGCAGAAACATAAAATTAATTCGCTCATCGTGAACCCTCGATAAGATATCAAGGAAGTTCCAAATCAGATAGAAGAGTCAATATTATTCGTTTGTAAAACTTTTATATATAGATCATTATTTATAATAACTGTTACTGTGCTATTGATTGTATATGAAAATGTATCTGTATTAAAAAGAAAGAAACTTGTGTATCAGTCTTGTTGGCAAGTTTCATAAACTGAATACATATCGACGTTTATTTAACTTCTGAATTAAAATTATCATTTAACTCAGTTTCAGGCTATTTGAAATTCTAATGCGTAATGTAATAACACCTAAAAAGTCATGCAACTAAAATAATATCCAAAAAATGTTCATATTATATGTGAGGACATAACCGTGAAAGGTTCAATCTTAGATGGATGACGCACATGATATATGAAATCTTCATAATCAGCATATTCGTAGGGAGTTTGAACTTGTTCCTAGTCAAATATGTTTGTAAATCGTTTGGTGTACTTTGTGTGGAAAATAGATTCATACTTCTGTTGGGAGATTTTTCACGTATTTTTTATACCTTAACTACAGACAACTGAAGTAATACTGTCGTGAATTGTAGTTCTCACGGTCAAGTTAAATAGTATAAAGTTTGAGGAGTTGGAAGTGACAAAACAACACGGGTGGTTTGCTTTTTCTGGGGTATTGTCAGCCCTAAACTACGTCAAACAATAGCATCATTCTCCTTTTAATATGCAGTTTTAAGTAATCATAGGTCAAACGTGAAAACAAAATTCAATATGTGTCACATTTTAAGAGAAGTAAATCTACAAAGTAAAATAAAACTTTTTTTTCCCCCTCTTCCTATTTTGTAATGTTTTTTTTCCCACAACTGTAGCGGCATTCTAAACACTGTATTACACGACGTCAAAATTTTCACGTTTTATTTGTTTGTTGACGAAAAAATAAATCAGGAAATGCACATGGTGTGACGTTTATATAATATGACCCGCGGCAGAGAAAAAGTAGGATATTTTACTAAAAAATTGGCTGAAAAAAACACGAAAGATAATCGGAAAAGCGTATAAAGCACAACAGTAACTAGCTTAGCTACATCTGTCTCTCTGATACAGTGAATTATTCTGATAACAATCTTCAATATAATGAAAATAGATGTGCCCCCCCTCCCTGGGAACTTTATAAAAGATGGAATTCAATACGAATCTATTGCTAAAGAAGGTCGGTGCAGACGAAAATCAAAGCAAGTATGTGAACTGGTTTGTGACAATCTGTTTTCAACTGTTTGTGTATTTTTAGTACCTCCAATTCCTTAAAAATGACCTTCACTTGTACATTTGATAGACAATGATTTGAACAAGAAGAAAGTGGCAGAGATTTGGTATCTTCACAATTTTTTGCAAAATGACAAATTTCCTTTGTTTGTTTTTTGAATTTCGCGCAAAGCTACTCGAGGGCTATCTGCGCTAGCCGTCCCTAATATAGCGGTGTAAGACTAGAGAAAAAGCAGCTAGTCATCAGCACTCACCACCAACGCTTAGTCTACTCTTTTACTAACGAATAGTGGGATTGACTGTCACATTATATCGTCCACACGACTGAAAGGGCAAACAAGTTTGGTGCGATTTGAACCTGCGACCCTCAGATTACGAGTCGAGCACCCTAACCACCTAGCCATGCCAGGCCACGAAAGAGGGAAATGAGTTTGCTCAGATCAATGGAGATTACACGAAAAAATATAAATTCTTGTTTTGGATACGAGTACAATTTTTTTATTACGTAATGCGTGTGTATTCTGGCTAAGACAACATCCATGTTGTTAACGCAATGTCAGTTCTTGTACGTGATGTACGAATACACCATCTGAATGTCAATGAAATTGTGATACAAAGTAACAACGCCACGTGTTTTGCATCACAAGAGTAAATTCCATATATTTATCAATTAAAACAGACACAAAATCAATTTGCAGAGGTTAATAATGATATAACAACAGAGGAAGACATCCTTAAAGGCCTAACATTTTTTATGGTGTCGAAGGAACAACAGCTGTCCTTCTGGATGCCTACAACGTCGCTGGACCTGCTCTGAAAAAACCTCCAAAAAAACAGTTAAAGACAAAGACAGTTGGAATTAGATCGACTCAAGAAATCAATTGATATGAATATTCTGACTCGTTATTATAAGCTCTGGAACGAGTACTCCTGAAGTAAAATTATATATGATGCATTTTTAAAACAATCTCGGTTTCAATATCAAGGAGCATTCACTTTACAAAAAATGACTCCATTTACCAAGGATCCTGCTACACAAAATGTTAATTATGAAGATGATAATACACAACCACGTTCTTTGTCTTCTTCAGCATTAAGAAGAAGTTGTATTGACACGATGAGATCGTTAAGAGTTCCAGACGTATCAGATAAGATGGGAATGGCCCTTCCTTCATTGGTTTGTAGTTGGGCAAAATAAACTACTCGACTAATGCACGATTGTGAAAACAACAAAATCTCAGCAGATAAAGCTCACAATATTTCGGTGTATAGTATAAGTTTTTTGATTGGTTTACCTCATTCAATAATACTGTATCAAAAATTAACGAATTTTTTTCCAGGTGACATCAGCCGAAATGAAATATATGCTGAATTTTTATATGTAGTTTGTTTTGAATTTCGCGCAAAGTTACACGAGGGCTATCTGCGTTAGCCGTCCCTAATTTAGCAGTGTAAGAGGGAAGGCAGCTGGTCATCACCATCCACCGCCAACTCTTGGGCTACTCTTTTACCAGCGATCGACTGCCATATAACAACACCCCCACAACTGAAAGGTGAGCATGTTTGGTGTGATAGGTATTCGAACCCGTGACCCTCGGATTTCGAGTTGAGTGTCTTAACCACCTGGCCATGCCAGGCTCTCTGAACAGAATCACTATATGTTACTAATATATGACATACATATAACTACTAGAGCTATCAGCTGAAACTGAGTAGTCTATTATGCAACGAATAATTACAGGAAGAGAATCCTTCATCGCTTGATGGTGAGAATGGCGATTAAAATATGGTCCGGCATGGCCAAGCGTGTTAAGGCGTGCGACTCGTAATCTGAGGGTAGCGGGTTCGCATCCCGGTCGCGCCAAACATGCTCGCCCTTTCAGCCGTGGGGGCGTTATAATGTGACGGTCAATCCCACTATTCGTTGGTAAAAGAGTAGCCCAAGAGTTGGCGGTGAGTGTTGATGACTAGCTGCCTTCCCTCTAGTCTTACACTGCTAAATTAGGGACGGCTAGCACAGATAGCCCTCGAGTAGCTTTGTGCGAAATTCCAAGACAAACAAACAAACTTTCTATATAAAGTGGAAATATGAGGCATAAACCAGGTTAGAAGAAACAAATGAGTCTGTTTTGTTATCTACTGTTACTTATTGTATGCACAACAATGTAGAAGTTGTGACTCTTAACGTTTTCCGCTGGAATCAAACACATAAAACGAAGTAAGAGAAAGAAATGAGAGCAACCACCAACCAAACATAAACAATTTACATCGCATTAAAGGCAACGTTTTTATTTCACTTTTAAAGTACGAGAAATGAGTATTCAAAAAGTAGTAAAATTATCGTTGTTGTTCTTCGAGTCGAAGAAGCAAAACATACAGTGAACAATAGAGAACAAATCTGAAATTTTTACATCTTTATTTGAACCGAATGATTTTCTGTGTGACATGTTTTATTGCGGTGCAAAGTCAAGAAATACTCATTTTGTAGATTGAAGATGGTGTTTTACTGTGCTGTAAAGTTTGTTTATGTTGCTGGTTCTCTTATACTTGGTTTATTCATTAGGAAAACCTCTAGATCAGAAACGGGCTTAGCATTTTCTTGTGTTACTTTTAAAACAAAGTATTCATCAAGCACCTCATATTACCTACTATTATTACAAAAACCATGTTTTTAAAAAACATATTCATAGTGTCTTCAATTATAGCAATAAACACTAATTACCAACTAATTTATCTTAAGAATAATCACTACAAATCAGAGCCGGCGCTGAGGCTGCTGGGAGAAAAGCCGGAGCCGAGGGTGAGAACAATCTTGGACAAACTGTGTAACGGTTGGTTACTTTAGTGATGCAGTTGAGTATGTTATACAAATCTTGAATTATATGTAGATTGAGAACTGTATCGATATTTGAACTGGATATACAGTGTTATAAATATATATCATCTACGAGTGTCGAAATATACTTTTAGAAAAGTGTGTTGTAACTTGTAGTGCTTAAATCCTAAGGAATAACTAGTCATGGGCGGTAGAGCTTTTACGTGTAGGAACAGGTGCGGCAACGGAAGCACTCGTTCCACTGAAAATGGAGATAGACGAAAGAATTTTCGTGTACCTCCCTAAAAACTGAAAATATTTTTAGAGAAGGAGGGGGGAGACCATAAACAGCTACTTTAAACAGTACAGTATATTTCCGTGTTTCATGGATAAAAATGAAGGGTCACATTTTATTTTTCAGTTTATTCTAACACTATATATTTAGGAGTTAAATTTAAAACGCGTTATCATAAAATATGTAAATAGACTTAAAAGAATGAATGGACGAAGAGGGTTATGGCTGAGATTGAGTTCTGTTAGTTCGTGGTGTAAAATATAAATAACACCAAGTCAACTGATACTGTTTCGAGTGTGTAAATTTTCCCCTTGTGAAACTATGAAACCTTCCGTTCATAAACCTACCAAGGACGTTGCTCTTTGACTCCCATACCTTTCTGACAGATTTATATACGATGTTAACTCCGACTTAAAACTTGTAGGTTGCTACTCCTATGATTAACAACAACAGAGACAGACTAAATATAGTTTCTACTACTACTAGTGCATGTTAGTAATTGAGACCTGTGCTGGCTTTGCCACTCTTCATATCGAGGTAATACAGTAATATGTCTTATTTCCTAGTGTTGTAAGCTCAGTGTCGTGCTTAATATTTGATAAATAAACCTTCTAGAAGCCACAGTGAAACCTACTTCTTATTTCGTTTGTGAATAATATTAAATTTACCTTAAAAGGGATTAAAGTTGACCTCCAGTCCGGGTAGTAGACATTGAAATTGCATCAGAATTGTTAACAAATATGAGAAAGGGGTTTTTGCTTCTTTTTTTTTTTCAACGTACAATAAAGACATCACGACGCTTTTATTAAAGACAAACAAAATTTTATTGATAAGTGAGCAAACATACTTTCAACAATGTTGCAACTTCAGAACTGGAGTATAAAAGGAAAAATGAAACGATATATTACTGCTGATGGTGACGTTACGAACACGCATGAAATAAAGAAAACAATTTGATTGTAATGGATTCAGTGCCCTCACTGAACACGTAATTCTGTCGGCGGGAACATTTACAACATAACACTTACAATAATCATATAAAATATATACTTGCAAAATAAATTAAATGACTGAGCAGGCAAGTATAACGAATCAGTTTTAAAGATTTAAAACATGCTACTGTCATGTAGTATTCTTTAGACTACATGAAGTGTTTTTGGATTTAAACATTAAGTTATCAAATTATTGTTACATTGTTTATTATTAGTTGCTCCTGATAAGGAGTTATAGCAGAAATGTTCTTGCTTATTTGGTATATAAACTATAATCATTTAAATAATAAAAATGTTTCTCTTGAATACACCATGGAATGTTATTACTTTAGATAAGCTTTAAAACTGAAAATACAATATTTTGTTAGGAAGGTGTCATAAATTGTAATGTTATATGTGATTAAACAAGTGTATATCCTTTATTTTATAAATTGAAAACAAATAAGAATAAGTTGTGACGAAAAAGAGCAAAAAAAATTGAGATATTACTATTATAAAAAGAATTAATCAGTTATCTGTGTATATAAAATAAACATGAATATACGTAAAAGAAAAACAATTATGAAGACCTAAATCAAAGGTGTTGCTAGGTGCTGGCACTGGGGGCCAATGCTCCAATTCCATCCCCAGTTGGTGTCTTAAAAAGATCTGAACAGAAAACCACGATAGATATCATACTAAAATGCTGAAAATTTCCATGTCTATGGACATGAGCTCCAAATCTTTTAAGCACTTAGCAACACCTCTGACCTGAATTATTGACTGCCGTTATTTTCATAAAATTGTCCAAAGGACTACATTCTAAGCCACAGTTGGTATAAGGGAGGTTTGTCAGATCTTAAAAAATATGGCACAGTACAGTTACATTTTTAAATCACAGCACTTTATATGAGATAAAACAAATTACACAATCAATTTTTTCAATTGTTTCTGTGTTAACTTCATAGAAAAATATGGAAAGTTGACAAAAAATAAATTATCACAAGCTATATTAAACTTCTAAAAATATGGCTCTCTCATTTTGAAACCAACTTGCTTTTGGTGTTTTTCTAAGAATTATAAAATAAAGGCACCTTATAATAGTTTCAAGGTCATGCACAATTATAATCATAGTTTGCTTACTAGAGTCAACAGAAAGATATTGAGTAAACCACACAGAAACATAATAAAGTACTACTGCTCTTCATAATGTTGAGGCATTTCTCATTTCATTCAGTACAATTTATTTCACAAACATATAATAGACATTCTTTCAGGGAATATTTTCTTTCGTTATATACTGTGCTTTAGTTTTCAAGATTATATTTAATTATACCATAAAGAGATAGTTTCAGCTGAAAATAAGCAATCTTGCTTTAGAAGTCAATATATAAATTGAATTAAATCTAATATTTAGAGAAAAAATGGAAATAATTTCTAAGACTTTAGTTCACCTATTAAAATGTAGAATGGTATTTGCATCTAAAGCTAGGCTCACTTTTGCTCATTGGTGTATCTACTTCTTTCCAAGTTACTAGAATTAGTAATATTTTACATATATATATAATTATGTTGGTTTTTTTGCATACTTAATTATTCTTTCGGTTAACTAACTTACTGAAGACAGTTACTGAATCCACAAGGCAGAATTTGATGTTTAGTTAATTAAATATTGTGCCATTCAATTAACATTTTTATTTGTTAAACTTAGCTTGGTTAAAAAGTATAGGATGGTTCAAAAACAAATAAGAATTACTATGTAACTGAAGATGCCTTGTTTTGGAAAAAGTGGATTGCAAGATATTAGAAGTAACTATGGTTCAAGATATCTTTAAACAAAATATTCATTTTTTAATGAAAGAAAATGCAAACCCATGACATTTATACAAGTAAAAAACTAACAAACCATATTTTCTAGACCTCTGTACTCTAGGTAGCATTGTAAAAACTAAATAACCAGCTTGCTTGTGAATCAAATTAACAATTATATTATAAAGTCATTACCTTTTTAGTAATTATTGTTAGTTTCATATACTCACAATGACTTATAGTATTGAAGGTGATATGCTACAAGCCACACAATTGTTTTTCACCCAACACTGAACCAGCCACAACATAAATATATTTATATTACAAGTAGCACACACAGATAAATATATACATCCAGGAGTCCAAGATTCTAAGGTACAACAACTGCCAGTCATTTTGTTTGGTAGCCCTTGCAGTTACTGGCAAGTATTATTATTATCAGGCACTGTAGTCTTATTTTATGATTGAAAACAGGAGTTGAAATTCTGTTGTTACTCACTGGTACTGAGTACCAGAACTTATTTTTTTTACTGCAGTGCCAGTACTGGGACTTATTTGAACTGCTTTGTTATTTTTTATCTTTACACATATATTTTTTTTCGTTTTCAAAAACAGGTCCACTTCACCCATATGAGTACCTCTAGTTTTTTTCAGAATTTAACCTCTGACTGAAAATGATTTTCAGCAATAGTTGTAGGGTTTTTTCCTTTCTCAGGCTATGTAGGTTTGTATTAAAAATTATTAGATATATTTTATAGCCAAACCTATTTTATACACAAAGAAAGTTATTAAATTTATCTTCTTTGTTGTACCTGTTATTTGTTCCAATAGACTTCTGAAGCATGGCAACAGGTCACTGGCTCTATTATATCTCTTCTTCCATGTTCCATTCTAACCTAATGAAATAACCATATTGTTATTAAAGGCAAAACTGGAGCTCTAACAAAGCCCTTTTACAAATATTCTTTAAAATGTTTATAAACCTAAAGATGTACAAGTTATCATCTTATAACTTTTTATCACTTTTTAAAGAGAAGAGAGCACAATATCTAATTATGAAAATACCTTGTTCTCACATGTTTTTCAATTATAATAGATGTTTCATGCATATGAACTTACACCTGGAATCAGGTTTTCACACACACAAAAGAGCCTACTTAAAATTCCTTATTAAATCCTGACTTATGTTTTGTAGTATTTAACTAATTTCATAGATAAGCTACTAATTTTACTTTTAAAAACATATCTTACAGTTTTTCATTCTGGCATGTATTGAAAATTAAATAAGTGTGTGTGTGTATTTTATAGCAAAGCTGCATTAGGCTATTTGATGTGTCCACTGAAGGAAAATCAAACCCCTGATTCTAGCATTGTAAATTAATAGACTCACCACTGTTCCGCTGGGGGACAAAAAATGAACAAAAAATATAATAAAAGAATATTACGAACACTCTCAGTTTCATCATGTTTTGTATCATGCATTGAAATGTACTGTGTAGCTTTCCAAAATAATTTCTTTTAAGTTGCTTCTTCTTTGGCCTGGGATGGCCAAGCGCATTAAGGTGTGTTCTTGTAATCTGAGGGTCGCAGGTTCGCATCCCTGTCGCGTCAAACATGCTCGCCCTTTCAGTCGTGGGGGCATTATAATGTGATGGTCAATCCCACTATTTGTTGGTAAAAGAGTAGCCCAAGAGTTGGCGTTGGGTAGTGATAACTAGCTGCCTTCCCTCTAGTCTTACACTGCTAAATTAGGGACGGCTAGCACAGATAGCCCTCGAGTAGCTTTGTGCGAAATTCAAAAACAAACAAACAAACAATGCTTCTTTTTTTGTAATATATTTATTTACATTGACATGTAAATATAAAAAAAAAGTTTTTCTGTTTACATTCTGTCATTGTACAAGTAAGATCTTAACAATCAATCTGGCTTTAAGTATTTTTCATTATTTTCCAAACAAAAGCACTAAACTCTAATATGTTCAAATCAAAGATTCCAATAGATGGGTCTAAATGTTGATTTCTTAATATCTATTAGTTTGTAGTGAAGTATTTGATTTCACATTTAATGCATTTTAATTATTTTTATTTCAGTTTTTGTTCTTATTTACAGTTTCTAATTATGTTTTTTAATACACAAACATTGAGTTTTAAAACATTGCTAAATCTGTATTTTATTTGAAAAAAGATTTTTGATCTAAAATTTTATTTAAACATAGTTCATGATTGTAATAGTATTGAAAATAATTCTGGAAATGTTAAGGAAAAATAGTAATAGAAACAAATACTATGGGTATGTTACCTCTTTATTGAGTGAAAATGAACTGCATAAGAATATTGTCATATGCTGATAGTTTAAATTACGACTGGTTGTTATCCATTCAATTGGAAAGTGCAACACTGGTATAAAGTGTATAATATAGGTTTTCATTCCATGCTCAGTAGTAATAGTGTTTCCTAGCATGAATAAATCAAAATAATAATATTCTGTTCCCACTAGGACTTGAATCCATTTCTTCCATTTTGCACCTGTGCTCTGAAATTGGTGCTCTTTCAGTTGAGCCATCACAGAAAGCAGACTGTAGCCAACTACTAACTTAGTTAATACAATCTGAATACCACAATATCATACCTGTCATAAAAATCAGTATATGCAGAATTATTAACCTTCACTGAAATTAATACAAATTTCTATGCATTATGCATTTTTTACTGTGACCTAATTGTATGTATTTGTTATTCTCAGCATACTAGTAATTTTTTCTAGAAATAATAATCTACTTATCTAAACTCGTTTCTCACTTTAAAATTCCTCAGAATGCTCTTTATCAAGTTTTTACTCCAGGCCTTGCATCAGTAAATGCAGTTCTCTGAATGAGTGTCCTAGTTTTCCTTGCATGGTCTGCCGTTTTAGAAGGAATGTGCGGATGGATAGGAGTTGATTGTAGCAGCTGACACACTTGTTATACCTGAAAATCAAATAAGCTGCATTTGTATATCTTAAAATTATTTTTTTACACTGTTAAATAATATGAAAATAAGAACTTACTATACAATAAGTTATGCATTGTATTACAGTTATTATTTAATATTTACAAATGAAAGTCAAAGTTTTTGATAAAGAGCATAGTTGTTGAAACAAAACTAGCCACACAGTATTTTCTTAAGTTAATCAATGATATTTTGAATAAAGTAACATAACTGTACAACATTTTTGACAAAGTAAATTTAACAACTGACAAAAGGGTTAAAAAGCAATCAGTACAAAGATATAAAGTCACAGAACAAATGATTTTACTTTAGTTCAAATAAACTACAAATGAACATTACCTTTCTTCACGACTTATGTCAACACCTATACCAGGAGGAGCTGTTATGTTGGTTTTTATAACAGTTGCAAAATTCTTTAGGATCAGTTTTAAACTGGCACATCCAACTGACATATACCTGTTTAAATGAACAAAATGTTTAAAATTTAAAATGTATACTAAGGTATTTTGCTTCTTTAAGAAAAATTTCTAACATAAAAGATATCTATTAAACTATTAGTATACATGAGATTATAGACAGATGCCAACATAATGCCCTACACTCTGGATTTTTGGTATCTAGATTGCAAGTCATTATTACCCAACACTTTTTTTTTTAAATGAATTAAATTACAGAGATATAATCATAGGTGATATATATCCATGGCATACTTTTCAAATGTGGAAGTTTTATTTTGCTGCAGAGGTATACAGTGTGTACTATAAAATAAAGATAAACCTTTATTAATGTTATTACTAAATTATAAAGGGTGTGCAATTAGTAACAGGTGATAAAATATCTTACTCACGATTCAAATCTACTTTGTAAAAGATCATAAACAGTAGGCAGCAGAAGCTGGCAAAAATCTAGAGTCCACAGCTTCCTGAAATAAAAGAACAAATTAATACACACTGTTTGTAATAAAATTAACAGATTACTAGAAAACTTAAGTAAAAACTAAAACAAATTCAATATCAGATCTTTAACATGATCAGAAAAATACTTTAATACACTAAGAACAAGTTAAGAATGAAATATACTGGGCAAAAAAAAAGAAAAAAGAAAGGTTCTTTTATAGATGATTCAAGTCTTCATGTTGAACAAAGTTGAAGTGAGAAGTAGTTGCCTAATTCAAAGTGTATATGTATGAATTTTTTTTTTTTCACAGTTTCTCCTATGGAAAAATTTCTCTACAGCCCATGGACTAATCACTATTATGTTATTATGTACTAGTTTGTTGTAATCATTTCATTTTGTAAATCCTTAAATAGATAAAGTACAAGATAGTTTCAGTAAGAAGTTTGTTTTTAAATATTTTACTTACGATTTTGATGTGACGATGTTTAGAACATCCACTATAAGAGCCATGTCTTTCATGTTGATTGCAGTATCAAGAGCAGTCTGAAAGAAATAATAGATTACTTGAAAATCTGAATGCAAATGAAGTAAATTAGGAAAGAATTGGAAATAGGCCCATACCAAATGTTGCAGCTACACAAAGTACCAACTCCTAGGGGGCATAAGTTTACATTTTTGAATGCAAGGATAAATTAGATTTGTTAGAGAAGGGGCAGAGAATTTATATCTTGCACAGTAGGGCTCTGAAATGAAACTACTATTGTTGTCTAAAACAACTATGAGAATTATAGTCACTAATATATATCATATTTTGTCTTTGCTACTAGCCAATTACAATTTGGTTAAATTTTGATAACAATAATATTAATGGTATATAAAAAATAAAGAAACTGGAAATGTTTAAATTGATGAGCAACATTACAAAATAAATGAATACAAAAAGTTTCAGAATATTTCACACATATATTTTGTTGAACATTGTTTCTACACAAGGCAACTTATTCTCTTTTACATCATTGGCAGACTCAGAAATGGTACCTTGGAATTTTTAGAGCTGAACTTTTGTCCAAAAGCTTACATTGATATAACTTTACATAAAAAAACACTTTTGTATAAGGTTCTGTATGCTAGAAAATTTTTATTTTTCTAGTTACAGAACCAAGTGAAAGTCATAGAATGAAAATTTTAATTTTCTCTTTAGTGAGCCCACAATGATGCTAATTCATCCTTCTATGACTGTGGGTGGGTATATGGCTTTGTTGTTTAAAATAAAATATGTTTAGGATATTCTTTTAATACTGGCAAATTTCAATACCTAGCTTTCTGTGTTTGGATATTTATCAGTTATAGATGGGTACTCTAAATAGGTACATTGAGAGACTTTGAAAGTATTTAAAAATCCTGTTAAGACTGGACAATTCAAATTAGATGTTTAAAGTTTTTATATATTTATAGTTTTAGTATACTTACCATACTGAATCATATTTTCCTAAATCAAAATTTAAATCTTAGCTTTTTGGCAATTAACATGATAATGCAAAAGAAACAAAACCACATTCATATTTGTTATGTGTGTTAACTATTATTAAACAGACAAACATCATGACTTAATGCATGCACACATAAAGTACACACATATTTGTTAGGCATAACTGGGAAAAGTAGTTTTTCAGGTAAGTAAAAAAATGATGGGTAATTTCTTCTGAAATATGGCATTGTAATAGCAAGCCCATTCAGTGGTAAAAGCTCTCAAACTTCATGCTCTCACTACTTTGAAAATTAATAGTTTATGTAATGGAATTTTTTTAATGTATTTTTCATCCTTCCTGACTCCTAAAGGAACTTAAAATACTGAGGTACCCAGGTCTACAGGCTTACAATGCTGAAATTAGGGGTTTGATTTCTCACTGTGGATGCAGCAGATAGCCCAATGCAGCTTTAAAACAATTAATCAATTTACCTTTGGTTCTTTTGTAGTCCACTGAGCTAAAATAATCTGAAGGTTCTTCTGTCGGTGCTGGAGAACTGACATCATTGACTGGTGGCCCTTAAAGATGGAGGACATAGCTTCTGCCTCTGAGATCTCTGGTTGGGGATGACCACTAGTTTTGAGCCTGTTCTGTAAATGCTTCTTTAGGGAACAAGAAGAGACTCATTGTACTGGTTAAAAAACTTTAAATTTACCATAGATTTAAAACATTTAGATAAACTACAATGGTATCAACTATATAATACTGGTAAGTAAGTAATTTGTTTGGAAAAATCCCAAAACTTTACTGATACATACAGTAAATGTAATTATTGGTTTTAGGATTTTTGTCAGTATATTTCAAGAGGTATCAAGGAACAGAAGCAGCTCAGAATGCTCTTAACACTTTTAAGTTTCCATTCATACATTTATTGCAAACAAATTTTATTATTAATTTGAAAATCAAAAATTAATTCATAATTATATCTATTAACAAAATATATGTAAATTTATTAAGCATTTTCACATGAACCATTTGAACTAGTTTTTATTAGGATTACTTCATTCAAACAATATTGATTTTTGAAAAATTTCCTGTGGACATTATATTTCTTATTTTTATAAAATAAAATGTTACTGATATTTTATGCCATGTAACTAACTTCTTAAAATCATTATCACACCAAAGGTAAAGTTCATTAAAACAATAATAGGTATATTCAATTTCAGAACATACAGGCAAGAAATTTTCTAACTCCAGTCCTACTGGATGGTCTCTCTGATCTGGTACAAATTCTTTATGGTTCCCCAAGTCCATCCATGTTTGGTTTAGGAAGGACCTTTCAAAATTTGAAAAGTCTGAATTTGTTATGTGTTGTTGCTCAGGAAGGACAATTGCTTTCTGTTGGTGGACATCTTTATCAGGTATTATATGGATGGGTCTGACTATGGATACAGATGAAGACTCCATATTTAGTATTTTTTGTTTTAACACTGTTGTGCTTTTCTCTGTAAGTTTAACAGAGTTTGGTAACAAATTTCCAACTGAACACTGCAAAGGGCTTTGGCTTGGAGATTTTAGATTTGGAATTTTGGTATATGTAGTATTAAGATCAAAAGAAGACAGAGAGCTGCTACTGATTAGAGTGGGGGATGATATGGGTGACAGAATTTCAGACCTCTTCCCAACAATGAGACTGGAAGACTTCTCTGGCAATGATGGATATTTAGCAGAGGTAATATTTTCTGGTGATCTGATTGGCTCATGTTGGGGGCTGTTGATTTTAGTCAGATCTAAAATAGATGTCAAAGATAATTACTTTTTAGAAAGACATTTTAATATTCTATATTCTGTACATAAACATGGAAGATAAATGATTAAAAAATGTCAACATAACGTATGAAGAAAGTCACTACTTTCAATAATATACAAATATTTGATTTTACATCAAGAAGCAATAACAACTCAGAAGTTGAGTACCTTGTATTAAAACGATTTTGAAGTCTCAACAAGTTATTACATTCCATTTCATAATGTCCCATTATGCTCTACTTGACAGTGTGTTTTCTTATAGTAAAGCCACATCAGACTATCTGCTGAGCCCAACAAGGAGAACTGAACCCCTGATTTTAGTGTTGTAAATCCGTAGACATGCTGCTGTACTCACGGGGTGCCTATTTGACAGAAAAGCATTTTGATAATAGCCCTGCAGCATAGTTTCCATTCCAAAAGACTCCATAATGAGATTTTCATGTCCAAAGCACACCATTCTCCCCATGGTTTCCATTATCTATCTGATGTATGACAATAATGGTTCATCTGTGTCCATGTTAACAGTATGATCATACAAATATTCATAGGTATTACATCCAGCAACGTAGCTGGTATGTCTTTGTATGGTATCAGATAAAAACTGATTTCATTTTCCAGCTCTTTGAGGTATGTTATAGATTATTTAAAATGTTGAAAAATTTTATTGCTCTTCTGTAGGAAGATCCTTCTTGATTATGTTGCATATTATTGTATGGGGCATGTAAACAGCTTTTATCACTGACTTTTTTGTTCATGAGTTCTCACTTGTTAGATGACACAGCATTTTTATGCTACAACTGAGGTAAAACTTAAGGCAGGTCCCTTTCCAGATGGTCCTAGTTCTCCAAGTTGACTCATTATTTTCTTCTTCAATGCCATTAAGTAAATGAACATATTTATCTTGGAAATCCTAAATTCCCAATTTTAACAAACCTTTATAATCTGAGTGGAGGAATATTTTGCTTTGAAAAGGGCTGTTGCATACCCTTTTCAAAATTATTCATTTTTGGTGGCATCCCATTGTACTACATTTAAAACACCAACCAACGTGAAAATATAGTTTTGATACATTCTGTTCTCTCTTGATTGTGGATTGAATGCAGCTTGCTGATTTTAATATTCAAAATCATTTTCATATAGCGTACTCAAGTTTCTGTAGAATATGAACTTTTTACCACTTGTAACAGTTTACAGTTAACTTTTGTTTGCACTCTTATGTTGAGTATTAGATTGAGCATGAACAGCACAGAAAATAAAGGTCAACAAACAAACATGCTTTAATTTGGTGTGCAATGTAGTGTGATGCTCATCCAACCCCTCCCCCAATGTTTTCATTGTATTTGTATCAATCTTATAAAATGGTCCTTAGCATTGAATAAACCTGAAAATACAGAAATGTTTGGAACATTCTAATCCATGGGCAGGGCATCAACAATTATTCCAAAATAAATGTATACAAGGGGAAGGACAAATTAATAAGGACTGACCTAAGTCTCTGTATAATCCTTTGAAATGAGCTTTACCCTACTTCAGGGAGAAGACATGTACATAGAATTAAACAAGAACAAGCTTTTGTGTAATAGCTACTATATAGTATGTAGGTATAGTTGTTATTCTGTCTGGAAAGATATTTCAGTATGTATTTTGAGTTAGGGTTTAACTAGTTAGGAGTGGAATATCTTTTCCTGATTGAACTATGATGTCAATGGAATCTAACAGCTGACCAATGCTGTCATGGAACAGAAGTCACGAGTTTTGGACCAGTTTGATCCTAGTTTGTCTACAACAAGTACCTTTTTTTTTTGCTGTTGGAATATTCATTCTAAGAGAAAGAAAACTTCAAGACCAAGAACACTGACTACTCCAGAGTGAAGAATTACTGTCATTAGTGAGTATTTGTTCTGTGTTTTTCCTTTCTGGTTGTTTGACTAAAGCTTCTGTTCGTTCACTGAATGTTTGACAGTCTATTTATTCATACACCAAAGAAACGTAAGCTCAATTTAAATACTTCAGTCACAAAGGTCCTTATAATTTTTCAAGAAAATTCTGTCTAACAGTTGTGAGAAAATCAGTTTCAAACTGAAGATACCACAAATGTGTTAATGTTTACAAAAGCAAGAAGATTCATGTTTGTTTATACCTTTGTGTAATCAGTTTATCAGAAAGGTGTAGAATCTGCATGAACATTTAGAAACATTTCTTAATAGTGAAATATATTCTTCAACAGTTATATAAAACTAAAATAAGATGATATTCATATAATAACAAGTGCAATTTTGCTTTTGTAGACATTACCTATAAGGTAATGAAGCACAATAATTGTTTGTTAATATACAAGTTGAATGTCTGTATATTCTGACCACTTCATATTTTAATGTTTAGAGGTATACATAAATCCTTAGTACATTACCATAATTATTACAGGTAGTAAGAAATAAAGGTACAATTATCTTTGTAATGTATAACAAATATTAAATGAAAATAAATAAAAACCATTTTTAGAGCATACCTTCAGTAGGTGTTGGAAGAAACTTCTTGTCCTTTGGAGGAGTTCGACACACTGATAACACATAACAAGGAGAAAATTAGAAATTACAAAAAGATAGCTTACTGTGTATAAATATGTTAATTGAGTATAAGATGACTATTTTGAATGATTCATGCATGAAAAAACAAACAAACTCTGACAACCTTATATAAATGAGAAATGATTACTGTAGTAAGTTAGAAAAAACTGATATAAAATTACATACAGAAATGATTACTGTGGTATGTTAGAAAAAAACTGATACAAAAGTACACAGAGAAATGATTACTGTAATATGTAAGAAATAAGTGAAAAAAAATTACATACCCTTCTCTCAACATAACTGTTTTTAAATCACTTAAACAGATAAATGATAGAAGCTCCTTATACTTGAAAATGTTGAAACTAGTTTCCAAGTTTTTGTACAAATATTTTTATGTAAGAGTGTGATTTATTTTTCATTAATTTTGCTAACATACGTGTACTTTACACTGCTATGTTTCTCTTTCTAATGATTAAAAATATCTGTTAGATGATCTGCTATTAGCAATGTTTAAGTTTCTGAACTGTATTATGACCATTTAACAAAAATGATCTCAACTGACATTCACTGGAAGGATGAAATATTTCATTGTAGTAGTCGTGATCATTTACTTCAACAAAGGACTGGAAATCATCTTCAGAGTCTGTCTCACGAACGAGATTATTACCATCTTCAATTTGTACTTGCAGCAACCTGTAAGAATAAACTGTTTTGTATGTATTTACAAAACTGAATATTTGTTTAATTCACATAGTATTTATGTTGCTGTTTAATAGCTTATAAGGAATGTAATAAAACTTCTTTGAACAAGTTTCTAGATATAAAGATGAGAGAGTGAGCACACAAGTGAGAGTGAGGTTTAAAATAATTTTGTACAATAAAACCACAGTAATCTTACTTACTGTATTAAAACTATTAAGCTACACCTAATATTTTTAGTATTTGAATAAAGAATACAACATATTAATCAAATTTCACTATCATATTTCATTTAACTTGAATAAAGTATTACAGCAAAACAATGCACTTTTATAATTTTATGTACTCCAAGCTTAAAATATATTTTTTACAGAAATTAAACAAAAAACATACTGTACTCCTTAGCATATTTAATGTTATTGCAATACAGTATTGAAAATACAGTTTAAAATCAAGGTTAAACAAAGTGCAAAACATACATTAAAACTCAAATTGAAAGTACTATGATTCTTTATCTTTAAAAACTCCTCATTTATAATTAATTATTTTTAGAATGTTGTGGCATAGAAAATGTAAGATGTGCAATTATTCAATTGTATGAAAGCATATTTTTCCCCATTTGATACAGTAAAATGTTAAGCAATAACACAAAGTTGTTAAAAACATCTTTTACATAAATAAATTTAAATACTAAAATGCATACTACTTTAGCTACATATATCATGATAAAAATTAAAAGGAAGGAAAACCTGATATATTTTTACACAAGTGAATCAGATTAATTAGTAAACAAGCAATAAGAATGAGCAAAAGCTTTATATAAATTACGGCAGTTGTACTTACAATGTTTGGTTACTTACTGCTTGACCTTTGTTGAAGCTTTTCCTGACATGGTTGCTATGAAATGAAATGATAAACAGTTATTCTAGAGATATATATAAACAAACAAGAAGACTGATTCTGTTGTTTGTTAATTACTATGCGATATTAAAAAACAAAATAAAGCACCATATAAATATAAATGAAAACAACAAATTTCTCAGCAATTCATTTTAAACATTGTATTATAAACAATTCTACTATTTTAACATTTGCAACAATATTATTGTGATATTACATAAGCAAACAACAATTTATAAACATAAAGAAGAATTTTATTGAATGTGGAACATACTACATGTTTTGACAAAGCATTGGTCTGTGTTTTTTAGAAGACAGACCACAGTTATGTTCAAACCAGAAGTATGATCTACCATTCATTAATTTCTTCCTTATGCTTATAAATTGTCTGCATACCTATCATCATATCAACATAATTTGCTTCATCACTCAAATATTGTTGTGTCATGTAACCATCTTTCAAATTAAGCATACAATTTTATAATAATAAGCATCATCTTACAGTTTTGTGTATAATTTCTCTGGTTTTATACAAGTTCTAATACATTTGTAAAGTTTCAAAATGTAAATTATTATTTTCGATTAAGAACTTCTTGTAATAGCTTTTATGAAATAATTTAAGAATTTAAGATAATTAAATCACACTAACAAGGGCAAAGTGGATGAACAAAGCTTACTTCATTCTCACAAACTTTCTGTAGTATCAAAAGTAATTTTACACATAGCTCTAATAAACTTTTACGTGGTTAACTGTTACAAAACTTTCATCGTTACCAGTGAGGGAGGATTTAAAATGAGATTCCTACTGTACAGACATTACCTGGGAGAAAATGTTGTTTGTGATTCACATGATTTACCCTGAGCAGTTGGAGAAACAACAAATGGCTGTAAATGCTTTAAATCTATTACATAGACAGACACATTGGTGAGGGAGAATGCTCCAGCAATCTATCAAGTGAAATATAAAATTACAATCTTTAGAATTATATTCAAGAATATTAATTATTATGATAGTTTATGTTTTTTAATTACTTTGAACCTAGATATCTATAGTGACAATTCAATACCATAATTACATTGATAACTTTAGAATACTAACAGCTTTGATCTTTCAAGGTTAACATAACAGCTTTATGTATGATTATGTGGTTTATTCAAAATCTTTACTCACTAGCTCATTGTGAGAGGTGGAGATGTCAGAAACTTTCCCCCATCCCATCATTACAGTGTCTAGTGTACGGGAAGGTTCCCAGCTATACACTTTCAGAACATCTTGAGCTCCACCAAAAACACATTCACCATCTGAACTGAAATGTATACACCTAGTTGTTGGAGGAAAAAATTATTTATTATTTTATATATTTCCAGTTTTTATATCAGCATACCTTATACATATGTTTTAACAGTCGTTCATAAATTTTAATTCTTATGTAAAGGAGAAAAGGCATATGTTCAAATAAATAATATTTTTGGTCAGTGTGCATAATATACTTTTAAAAATGACTTATAATTATAATTTGTTATGCTATATATTTGGTGCCTTATATGAATACCTTAAAGTTATTGATAAAAGAGGGAAATAAACTGAATGAAAAACACAACATTGATTTTGGATAATTAATAGTTAAAAAAACAAAAATATTCCAGAATTAAATGTTTTATTGAAATATCAAAAGTTTTAAATAGTTATATTTCATCATTATAGACAGTTATTAAAAAACAGAAACTTTATAATAAAGAGTTGAATGTGAGTTATTGTTAGTGTTTTTTGTCTAATTTATTTGTTTATAGTTGAGCACAAACCTATATGATGGGTTATCTGTGTTGTGCCCACTACAGTTTTTGAAACCTAGTTCATAGAGTTATAAGTCTGCAGACTTGCTACTGAGGCACTTTTATCTAATGAATTAATTGTTGTTACCAATACAGGATTGAATAATTACCTAATAGGACCGCAGTCTCCTTCAGTAGATGAAACTTGTTGAAAATTCTCCAGATCCCAGAATCTTATTGATCTATAAGAAATGGTAGTACCATACATCAATGTTAAAAGTAATACTCTGATCTGAAAAAAGTTTATTTTCATGTCTAAGATAAAGAATGAAGATGTGTTTCAAATCTGTCAAAATAAGCTCATATTCCTAAGAAATGGTAACTTTCTTCAAATTCTCAAATAAGTTGATTGAACTGTGAATTCAAATTTACAGTACTTATAAAACATAAAACATAACACTGAAATTATAACATGATAGAAGAAACAAACCAAGTCTGTAAATTTTGATGTTCTAATTTGTAGTATAGCATTTTAAAGATAAATCTAAAATATTTTGGCATGGAAAGAAATGTATGTAAAGAGTATTTAGGTAGTTCAAACACAAGGTTAATTACTTACAATTAATTAGGATCACAACAGAAGTATTATTTGGTGATATCACAAATTGTTTGCAGGTTTATGGTGGAGATTGTAATCTACATGATAGTAACATAAGTGAGAAATAACCAAAACCATGACAGATAACCTAATTAGGTCATATAGTAATTCACTGACTCCAACTACAAGTGACATATTACAAGTTGA
Organism: Tachypleus tridentatus; assembly: GCF_004210375.1. Taxonomy (NCBI): domain Eukaryota; kingdom Metazoa; phylum Arthropoda; class Merostomata; order Xiphosura; family Limulidae; genus Tachypleus; species Tachypleus tridentatus. The sequence continues at coordinate 53,975,239 of NC_134825.1, forward strand.
GGTCACAAATGATATCAGTAATGATCATGAAAATAGTTTATTAAGAGTAATTTTTGTCCTGGACTGGTGAAACTTATATTTTCTATTTAAATTAATGTATTCTTTCAAAACTGGTACATATTTTAGTTTTGTTAGCTCTTTCAGGGAACAATTAATTAAAAATTCATACACATTTGACATTATACCTGTAATAGTGGCTGCATTTTTAAATAAAATAACACAACTAGAGACTTGAAAATAGCACACAATACTGTATCTTAACATGAACTGTAAATTATATAACATAAGTCAACCTGTAAAGTGTGTCACTTACTTGTCTGTGCTTCCGCTTGCTAAAAGAAACTCATTGGGATGAAACTCTACATCAGTGACAGGTCCTGTGTGTCCCTTGAATTCTTTAAGCATCTTGCCTGCAACCAGGTCCCACAGCTTATAAAGTAGGTTATAGAGAAAAGTTAACACCCACATAGATACACATTACTACCTAAAGACTGAAAAGTCTATTTGGAGTTAAAAATACTGTTTTTTAGAACTCCACAAGTAGTGCTTAGTAATTACTTTAATGAATGATATATAAAAAAATCTTCAATTTCAAAGTACCTATCTGTTTTCTTGCATACAAAACCACCAATACTTTTATCATACTTTATATCAATATTATTTCAATTCAAAAGTTTATGTTGATTAGAAATATAGTACTTCTGTTTACTAAAGTACCAACTGATACTAGAAAAGAAAGAAAATGAATTGTGTTTTTAAGAATTTTAAAATTACTTTGAATTATTGGATATATAAAAATAAACTATATGCTTACCTTAACTGTGCCATCATCTCCAGCAGATGCAATCCACCTTCCATCAGGACTAAACTTAATATTATTAACTGGTTTATTGTGACCCTAGTAGAAGATATTTCATTAACCTTCTGTAATAGCCATACTTTAAAAAGAGAAGTAATAAGCATGTAAACATAACATGACACCTAAAACTAATGGAGAAACAAATTAGCATAAAAAAGCCTTTTATCTAATGTTAATTTGAGGAAATAATGAAGAATAGTTGAAAAGAATTTATAAAAAAAACATGGAGAAAAAATGTGTCATTATTAGTGACTTCAGATTCAAATATAAAATTATGAGTCTTTATACTTTTATATGATTCAAATATTGGTAATATGCTCATATATAAATTCCAGGATAGTGTTTGTGTGTGTGTATATATATATATGGACTAATTTTTTAAAACACTATTTTTTTAGAAACACAATATGAATATTTTAAGAGTTAATGTATTCTTCAAATGAGGTTAAAAACTTGAACACTAAACAGGTTATAAGGATGTAGGAACAAAACTAAACCTACAACAGTTTTACAAGCATGACAAGCTTTAAATTAACCTATTATTACCATAGATATTTTTCAAGGTTAAGAATCTTAGGATACATAAAATAATAACCTGTTTGAGAAAACAACAACAACAACAAGTCTCCTCCTAAGGAATGGGAGGTGTAATCCAAAAGATCTTTATAGTTATAAAAGAACAGTAAACTCTTAAAACCTCCCTCAGGCATATCTAACAACAGTTAACTAAAAATCATGTCTGTTTTTCAGAATATGAAAATATTAGACTTACCTTGTATGTATAAATACAGCCTTTTCTTCTTATGTCCCATAGCTAAGAACAACAAGGGAAAAACATATATATGCTCACTATACACACATTCAACATTCATGTTTTTGTTTAAAGGTAAAGTGTTTGCTTTTTTAATAGTTAATTAAAATAAATTTTTGACTTAGAAACAACTTCTTTATTAAACTTCCAAACAAAGAAATTGTATTTTCACTAAAACTGTTTTCAAGAAGCAATACAGATTTAAATTATTTTATATAATTTATATTCAAATGTAAACTAAGATTAGAATACTTATCACTCTTAATTACTTCACTTTATGTTCCAGAGAAGTAATAGTAGAAAATAAAATTTACTTTTATGTTGGTGTCTAAAGAACCAGATGCAACAAAGTCACCATAGGGATGAAAATCCAGACATTTTAGATTTGATTTGTGCCCAGTTAATGTTCTGAGAACTAGGAATAGAGAATAGTAACAAAGACTCAATCAATAAACAACAAATGTTTAAAGTTCATTTCTAAAATTAAAAAACCTACTACTATCACTGAATTGAAAATAGTATACAATTTTGTGATACAAATTAGTCAAACAAGTTTACTTTAATAATGCACAATTCTTTTTAGTCTAATCTTGCCTAATTTTGAACTTGCATGATCTGAATTTGAACGTCTATTCACAGATAGGACATAATGGACTGAGGCCAAAAATGGATTTTTACAATAATGAAAAAAAACATATTCATAAGAATTCCACTCATGATATTATTTTATGTTACAAAATGTATGCTGCCATTTTATTAATAATTTTACAGTTCTAATCTCTCAAGTAATTCTTGATAAACTTTACATAATCATAAGTACATTTTATGACAGTACTGGATGTACATAAAATGAACGTTTTAAATGTAAGTATGTGAATTAGAAAATTAGGTGGTGTTGACAATAACCAGGAACAACAAAGTTATATAAATGTTTCAAACCAGGAATTATAAATTATTTTTTTATAAAAACAGAAAGTCTCAGCATGCTTACTGAATAAAATACATTAAATATGTGTAGAGAGTAATATAAACCCATCAGAAAAATAAACTAAAATTTTTATTTTAAATAATGTTACTATATATATCAGATGATTCTGATTTAATCCTAACATGTTTTTTAAAACACCATATTTAGAGCTAAGAAAAGATTACTTACATTAATTTACCAACAAGTTATCATTAATATCTGATTTGCCAAACAGATTAAAATAAATGTATAGGTTATGCTACTTCAATATGAAAACTATGCTAACTTCTTGCTGTTTCTAAATCCCAGATCTTCAAAGCCCCAGACACTGAACCAGCACAGATTATGTCTTCTGCATGACCAAATCTAACACATTCTACTGCTGTTGTATGGCCAGTCAAGCTCTACATACAAAGTAAAAATATGGTTATAACAATAGCAATAAGGTATTGATTATTCTAATGACATCTTTAAAGGTGTTTACTTTCTATACTTAGTACAGTTAACTAGCACAGTAAAGCTTCTGTACTGTTATTTCCTTTCAGTATAGTCTCGATACGGGCAATAATGTTTTCTGAAATTAGTTTCTTTATATTTATCGATTAGTTCAATAACTCTTATGTGAGGTGCAATTTCATTGACAGCAGTCTTACCTATTAGCTAAATAATATTTCTGTGAAGTTTACCTTTACTTGTAGTAGTCATAATTGTTCTAGAAGGTGCACCTTACCGTTGCTTTGTTCAATAACGTTTTTGTTAGGTGTATCTTTACTTTCGCTAGTCTTACTGATTATCTCAGTAATGCTCAGTAGTAGTAGTGGTATTGTGAGCCAGTTATAGCTTAGAGAGCTGAAACATCCCATCATACTACATG